>NC_134398.1:194868383-195168383 GCF_050003625.1 Haematobia irritans | reverse complement strand
TGTCAAAATTTTATTTCTATAGGAAATTTTGTCACAATTTTATTTCTATATAAAATTTTGTCAAAATTTTATTTCAAAAAAAATTTTTGTCAAAATTGTATTTCTATAGAAAATTTTGCCAAAATTTTATTTCTGTAGAAAAATTGTCACAATTTTATTCCTATAGAAAATTTTTTCAAAATTGTATTTCTATAGAAAATTTTGTCAAAGTTGTATTTCTCTAGAAACTTATTTTCATAGAAAGTTTTGTCAAAATTTTATTTCTCTAGAAACTTTTGTGAAAAAATTTTTTTTCCATAGAAAATTATGTCAAAATTTCATCTCTATTGAAAATTTTGTCAAAATTTGATTTCTATAGAAAATGTTGTCAATTTTTTTGCTATAGAACATTTAGTCAAAATTTTATATCTATAGAAAATTTAAAATTTTACTTCTATAAGAAATTTTGTCTAAATTTGATTTCTATAGAAAATTTAGTCACAATTTTAGTTCTTTAGACAATTTTGTCTAAATTTTATTTCTATAGAAAATTTTGTCTAAATTTTATTTATATAGAAAACTTTGTCAACATATTATTTTTGTAGAAAATATTGTCAAAATTTTATTTCTATAGAAAATTTAGTCAAAAATGTATATCTATAGAAAATTTTGTCAAAATTTTAGTTCTGTAAAAAATTTTTTCAACATTTAATTTCTATAGAAAGTTTTTAACAAAATTTTATTGCTATTTTATATCTATAGAAAATTTAAAATTGTATTTAAAATTTAAAATTGAATTTTTATAGAAAATTTAAAATTGTATTTCTATCGAAAATTTATAATTGTATTTCTATAGAAAATTTTGTCAAAATTTTAGTTCTATAGAAAATTGTGTCAAAATTTTATTTCTATAGAACATGTTGTCTGAATTTTATTTCTACAGAAAATTTAGTCACAATTTTAGTTCTATAGAAAACTTTCTCTAAATTTTAGTTCTATAGCATATTTTGTCAAAAATTTGTTTCTATTACAAATTTTGTCAGAATTTCATTTCTATAGAAAATTATCAAAATTTTATTTCTATAGGAAATTTTGTCACAATTTTGTCTCTATAAAATTTTGTCAACATTTTATTTCTATAGAAAAAACTGTCAATTTTTTAATAGAAAGTTTTGTCAAAATCTAATTATACAATTATTTTTCGAGCTTTATGGACAGCTATAGATTAAGGAACATGGTTAATAGAGCCATTGAAAAGAAAACGCCAGATACCAATCTATCCACGCCTGGACTGTACATGTTTCGGTTCGGGCGAATGAACCTTTCCACAGCCTTTAGTACAGATCTGGCTGGGAGAGATAATTCAATTTTGGGCCCTTTATGCTAACTCCTTATGGAGAAAACATTTGGGAAATTTCCTATTACAAATTGAATCATCTTTTCTCCCACTGTACATCATCTTTTCATATAACTTACAAGTCCCTTAATCTTATTCTTATTTCGTTTTGTTACATAGTAATGCAACAATACGAAATTTATTTTTAGAAAGCTAATTTGTTAGAATTCACCTAAGTGGTGAACAGTCGAACAATGCTTATTGTTTCTACAGTCAACTACAACATATGACAATTAACAGAAACTGGTTTCCAGGATACAACAACAATTCTAACGCGTACATTAGTCGTTTTTTTCCTAGTTCTACGACGGGCTCATCGTTGCTTATTATATTTCATGTTAGCCTGATAATGAAACAGGCAATTGACGTCCAAATGCATTATATCTAATTATACAATTATTTTTCGAGCTTTATGGACAGCTATATTAACCATGTTCCTTAATCTATAGCTGTCCATAAAGCTCGAAAAATAATTGTATAATTAGATATAATGCATTTGGACGTCAATTGCCTGTTTCATTATCAGGCTAACATGAAATATAATTTTGTCAAAATTTTATTTCTATAGACAATTTTGTCAGAAATATATTTCTATAGAAAATTTGTCACAATTTTATTCCTATAGAAAATTTTTTCAAAATTGTATTTCTATAGAAAATTTTATCTAAATTATATTTCTATAGAAAATTTTGTCAATGTTGTATTTCTCTAGAAACTTTTTTCATAGAAAGTTTTATTTCTCTAGAAACTTTTGTGAAAAATTTTGTCAAAATTTTATTTCTATAGAAAATTTAGTCAAAAATGTATATCTATAGAAAATTTAAAATTTTAATTCTATAGAAAATTTAAAATTGTATGTCTATAGAAAATTTTGTCAAAATTTTAGTTCTGTCAACATTTTGTCAACATTTAATTTCTATAGAAAGTTTTTAACAAAATTTTATTGCTATAGAAAATTTTGTCAAAATTTTAAATCTATAGAAAATTTAAAATTGTATTTAAAATTTAAAATTGTATTTTTATAGAAAATTTAAAATTGTATTTCTATCGAAAATTTATAATTGTATTTCTATAGAAAATTTTGTCAAAATTTTAGTTCTATAGAAAATTGTGTCAAAATTTTATTTCTATAGAAAATTTTGTCTGAATTTTATTTCTACAGAAAATTTAGTCACAATTTTAGTTCTATAGAAAACTTTCTCTTAATTTTAGTTCTATAGAATATTTTGTCAACAATTTGTTTCCATGCAAAATTTTGTCAGAATTTCATTTCTATAGAAAATTATCAAAATTTTATTTCTATAGGAAATTTTGTCACAATTTTATTTCTCTATAAAATTTTGTCAACATTTTATTTCTTTAGAAAAAACTATCAATTTTTTAATAGAAAGTTTGGTCAAAATTTGATTTCTATAGACAATTTTGTCAAAAATGTATTTCTATAGAACATTTTGCCAAAATTTTATTTCTGTAGAAAATTTGTCACAATTTTATTCCTATAGAAAATTTTTTCACAATTTTATTTCTATAGAAAATTTTATCTAAATTATATTTCTATAGAAAATTTTGTCAAGGTTGTATTTCTCTAGAAACTTTTTTCATAGAAAGTTTTATTTCTCTAGAAACTTTGTTGAAACATTTTTTTTCCATAGAAAATTTTGTCAAAATTTTATTTCAATTGAAATTTTTGTAAAAATTTCATTTCTATTGAAAATTTTGTCAAAATTTGATTTCTATAGAAAATTTTGTCAATTTTTTTTTCTATAGAAAATTTAGTAAAATTTTTTTTCTGCAAAAAATAAAATTGTGACAAAATGTTCTATAGAAATAAAATGTTGACAAAATGTTCTATAGAAATAAAATGTTGAAAAATTTTTCCATAGAAGTAAAATTTTTAATTTTCTATATATATAAAATTTTGACTTATATCTATAGAAAATTTAAAATTTTACTTCTATAGAAAATTTTGTCAACATTTTATTTCTATAGAAAATTTTGTCAACATTTGATTTCTATAGAAAATTTAGTCACAATTTTATTTCTATAGATAATTTGTCTAAATTTTATTTATATAGAAAACTTTGTCAAAATTTTGTTTTTATAGAAAATATTGTCAAAATTTTATTTCTATAGAAAATTTTATTTCTATAGAATATTTCGTCAAAATTTTATTTCTATAGAAAATTTAGTCAAAAATGTATATTTATAGAAAATTTAAAATTTTAGTTCTTCAGAAAATTTATTAATTGTATTTCTATAGAAAAGTTTGTCAAAATTTTAGTTCAATAGAAAATTGTGTCAAAATTTTATTTCTATAAAAAGTTTTATCAAAATGTTATGTCTATAGAAAATTTAAAATTGTGTTTCTATAAAAAATTTAAAATTGTATTTCTATAGAAAATTTAAAATTGTATTTCTATAGAAAATTTCTAATTATATTTCTATAGAAAATTTTGTCAACATTTTATTTCTATAGAAAATGTTGTTAAAATTTTATTTCTATGAAAAATTTTGTCAAAATTTTATATCTATAGAAAATTTAAAATTGTATTTCTATAGAATATCCTCTTAATTGGCGAGGAACATTTTGTAAAATCAACACATCAAGAATTTTACCAATCTACCCACCAGTAAAAATTCTACCATATAACTCTACCAACTGTGCCAACCGTTATCTCAATCCGTTGGACTTTGCGACTGGGACATTTTCGAAAGCGAGTTTTGCAGTAAAAAATCCCTCTCATTTCAAGACGGCGCTTCACCGGAAATGAGCCAAAACACTGCAGAGCTTCTTTTGTGCAGCGTGCAATGGATTTGCCAGCCATTTGAAGGTAATAATTCGTGACAACGGTAGACAATTGTAACAAATCTAAACTGATTCTAAAATCATATGTTATTTTCGATATTGTTTGCTTTTGAACAATAAAAAAAAATAAAAAAGGCTTTGCTTATGTTTCCTTTATGTAGTTATTTTACCCTTTATTTTATTCTACGATAGAAATTTGTCAGTGAATAAATCTTTATAATAACAAAATATCATTTATATCGTTTTAGCTTTTGAAACAACTCTATGTTATTGTGATTTTAAATATCACATTTATTTTTTATATCAAATATTCAATTAAATTATTCAAATTACATATATACACTTATAGATTTCCAAGAAAAACAATTAAAATTGTATTCAGTGTTTGTTTTTTTTTTGTTGTTTTTTTGCTACTCTGTTCATGGAAGAGGAAAACCAAAGGGCAAAAATTAAAGAATGAACTTTACAGTTATGATACTTGAACAGTGGAACAAATCAGTATTCGATGACAATTATTTTATAGATTTATATAAACCTTTCACCTAAGAATTTCTCCAGATGACAACAAATCCTAACCTGTATGACCTACATGAAGAATTTTTCATATAAACATAAAATAATGAAAAGCGCTTAATAAAGAGCATGTTACGATTCTTTTCGGACTGCTAAAATTCGAAATATGAAAAGCCACTTTTATAACCGTAGATAATGTTTGCTATTCCCTAATTATTATTTATTATGCAATGTTGCGATAAAATTTCCTGGTGTTAGTATTGGTATTAGAACACGGTGATTGCAACACAAATTGAAAAGAGCATATGTGCGGGAAAGATTTAAGCTTAACGTTGTTACATGATTTCCATATTAATGGCGTATAAAAATAAAAAAATATAAAAAAATATAGATAAAGCCCAAAGGTGTCTACAATACTGATGGTCATGGGAAAAACGAAGTATGGTAAGCTACAGAAATAAATGCAAAAGTCTTTTGTTAATGTAAAGTTGATGTTTCATGTTTGTTTTCAGATTTTGTTGTACTTCACCTGTCTGTGGGTTGCTTTTTTCATTCCAACTCACATCGTTTTTCTTTAATACTGACTGCTTAATCGTATTTTTATCGCAAGCTGTGAGCAATGAAAACATTTAAATCTGAATCATATTAACAAAGATAATACCATTACCCACACATCATAAAAATGTGTTGGTAGAAAAGACTGCGACTATGTCTTTTCTTCCAACAAAGCACATGGCTAACTAACGAGAGAAGATGGAAAAGCGAAACAAATCATTTAAAATCGAGAATATCAGTTATGACATGTATCTAAAACGAATGTCAACCAGAAGTACTTAAATATGTTTGGGACTTTCCCTTGGATAACTAATTTCAAAACATGGTTATGGTTTCTTTAAATATTGGATGGATCACCAAAGAGGGGCTTAACCAATATCTCTTAAACCTGTCGGAAAGTTTTGTATATCTCTTTTTTCCATGCTTCGCTAACTCTAGATAACTCGGCAATGTAATACTGTATTGGCAACAATTTCAATTGTCAATAGATTGTAATCTTTTAATTAAAGTGGAAACAGATATATTCTTAACCCATTAAAGCCCAAAATGAAACTGCAGGACAAAAGTTTATTTTATGGGTTTTTAATAATTCACGATTACGATTACAATGATTAAATAAAACAAGTAAGTAAAGTAGAAAGTCGGGCGGGGCCGACTATATCATACCCTAAACCACCATTACAGAATTAGTAATCATAAGCATTTGTGGGGTAACATATAGGTCTGGGAAATAAACCGCAGTTGCATATTTAAGAAAATTAAGGGGTACATGTCTATGGGTGCTTTGTGTCAATCTGACTATAGCTCATAGTCAATGTTGCCAGGGAAAATGTTCGGTACAAGACGCTAAATATTAGAAAAACCCTACATATAGTGAATTTCCCCTACTTCTAGCAACACTGGCTGTGTTGATATTGTGCCTACGGAGTTAGAATGCCACTAATATTGAGCCCATTATTAAAAAAGAGAAAATCGTTAAATTAGTGTGGGTAATAAATACAAATTTGTAAAAATCGAGCAATATTCTTATGTAAGAGCTACAAGTACGTATAAGTACGATCGGCTAGTACATCAAAATTTGAAATTTGAGTAACATTGGCTAATAAATAAGAGTACTATGGCCAAATTTGGGAAAATCGAGCGAGGCATATATATGGAAGCTATATCTAAATCTGAACCAATTTGCATAATATTTTGCGGGTTTGATTAATACCACAAAAGGTTACCTTGTGCAAGATTTGAGTAAGATAAGTTAAGAAATGAGGCCTGTTTGGTCAAACATAAGGTTATTAGGGGCGAATTTTTCAAAATCGGGTGATACATATATGGGAGCTATATCTACATCTGAACCGATTTCGATGAAATTTTGCACATATAGTTAGTACTATAGATGACTGGATCTAGCCAACTTTTAGTAAGATCGGTTAATAAATAAGGGTTCTATGGCCAAATTTGGGAAAATCGGGCTATACATATATATGGGAGCTATATCTAAATCTGAACCGATTTCGATGATTTTTTGCACACATAGTTAGTGCTATAGAAGACTACATTTAGCCAAATTTGAGTAAGATCGGTTGATAAATAAGGGTTTTATGGCCAAATTTAAAAATATCGGGCGATACATATATATGGGAGCTTTAGCTAAATCTGAACCGATTTCGATGATTTTTTGCACATATAGTAAGTGCTATAGAAGACTACATTTAGCCAAATTTGAGTAAGATCGGTTGATAAATAAGGGTTTTATGGCCAAATTTAGAAAAATCGGGCGATACATATATATGAGAGCTATATCTAAATCTAAACCGATTTGGATAAAACTTTGCAGACTTGAAGGGCGACGGAAAAGATTAGCTTTTGCCAAATTTGATGATGATCCGTTAGAAAAAAAGCGCAAAGTGACCCCATTTGTCGAAATCGGGCGATACATATATTCGGGAGCTATATCTAAATTTGATCCGATTTCTTCCAAATTCAATAGCGTTCGTCCTTGTGCCTAAAAAACTCCCTGTACCAAATTTCATCAAAATCGGTTAATAATTGCGACCGACTAGATCGACTTAGGAGGTGATTCTGAGTCGATCGGTATATATTTTATGGGGTCTAAAATCAATATTTCTGGTAGGCACATTTTTTGGCCGATCAAACTTATTATACCCTGACCACTATGTGGTTTAGGGTATAAAAAAGATTTAAATAAAAACAAGTATATACGGCCATAAGATCGGCCAGGTCGAATCTTATGTACCCTCCACCATGGATTGCGTGGAAATGTCGACTAAAGACTGTCATCCACAATCGAATTACTTGGGTTGTGTTAATACATTGTGCGTTGGCAAGGTATCTTACCATTCTTAACATCGTCTTCTAAATTCTAAGTTAGTCCATACGTGGTGTATATTAGACCAAAAAGGCAGATTAAATACGTATATAATTCAGTTCTTGACCGGTATATATAGGGAAGTCTACAAATAATTAGAGAGAATGAATTGAAATATAGGTGTCGCCAATTTTTGTGTGATTGGGGATCGGTTTATATGGGGCCTATATATAACTAAAGGGTGGTAAAATTGTAAGGGCCGATGTTGCATGTGAACCACACTAAACGCCAATGTTTTTTCCGAATTTTATTGCACATATCTCTATTTCAGACTTACTCAATTTGAACCATGGACGTTGTGAATGGGCAGAATGGTTCGAAGAAATGGCAACAGTGGATGATCAATTTTCGAAGAAAATCATCTTCAGTGATGAGGCACATTTTCACCTCAGTGGATTCGTCAATAAACAGAATTGCCGCATTTGAGCGAATGAGAATCCAAGAGTGATTGTCGAAAAACCAATGTACCCACAAAGAGTGACTGTTTGGTGCGGTTTATAGGCTGGCGGCATCGTCGGGCCGTATTTTTTCCAAAATGAGGCCGGTCAGGCAGTTACTGTGAATGGTGTTCGCTATCGTGAGATGATAACGAACTTTTTATGGCCCGAATTGGAAGATATGGATGTGGACGATATGTGGTTTCAGCAGGACGGTGCCACTTGCCACACAGCTAACGAAACAATGGCTCTTTTGCGCAACAAATTCAATGGCCGTGTTATCTCACGTAATGGCGATGTCAATTGGCCGGCAAGATCATGTGATTCGACACCGTTGTACTTTTTTCTTTGGGGTTATTTGAAAGAAAAGGTGTACGTCGATAAGCCAGCAACAATTCAAGAGCTAAAGGATGAGATAATTCGGCACATTAACGGCATAGAATCTCCATTATGCCTCAGCGTCATCGAAAATTTGGACCATCGGATGAAGGTGTGCCACCGAGGTCGCGACGCCCATTTGGCCGATATTTTGTTCCATACATAATTGAGTAATACCAATATATCATAATAAAATAAAATTACAATAATTTCCTAAATAGTTTGTGTTTTATTCAAAATCAACAACGGCCCTTGAAATTTTAACCACCCTTTATAAACCTATATAGACCAAGTGTGGCATGGTTGTTAGCGTTCATATACTAGCCCTATGTACCAAATTTCAACCGAATCGGATGAATTTTGCTACTCCAAGAGGCCCCGGAGATCAAATCTGGGGATCGGTTTATATGGGGGCTATATATAATTATGGACCGATATGGTCCAATTTTTGCATTGTTATTAAAGACCATATATTAACACCACGTACCAAATTTCTTCCGGATGGGATGAATTTTTGCTCCACCAAGAGGCTCCGCAAACTAAATCAGGGATTTGGCTTTATATGGGGGCTGATCCGATAATCACCATTTTCGGCACATCTCTTTATTTTCCTGGAATACCTCTAGATTTCCAATTTCAGGCAAATTGGGTAAAAACTACGGATTCTAGAAACCCAAGAAGTAAAATCGGGAGATCGGTCTATGTGGTGGCTATATCAAAAACTGTACCAATACTCAATATATTCCGCACACCCCTTTATCGCCCTAGAATACCTCTAGATTTCAAATTCCAGGCAAATTTGATAAAAACTACGGATTCTAGAAGCCCAAGAAGTAAAACCAGGAGATCGGTCTATATGGGGGCTATATCAAAACATGGATCGATACTCACCATTTTCGGCACACCTCTTTAAGGTCCTACAATACCTCTAGATTTCCGATTTGAGGCAAATCGGTCTATATGGTGGCTATATCAACACATGGACCGGTACTCACCATTTTCGGTAAACGTCTTTAGGGTACTAGAGTACTTCTAGATTTCAAATTTCAGGTAAATTGGATTAAAGCTACGGATTCTAGAAGCCCAAGAAATAAAATCGGGAGATCGGTTTATATGGGGCTATACCAAAACATGGACCGATACACCCCATTTTCGGCACACCTCTTTATGGTCCCAGGATACCTCTATATTTCCAATTTCAGGCAAATCGGATAGAAAATACACTTTCTAGACGCCAAAGAAGCAAAATCGGGAAATCGGTCCATATGGGAGCTATACCAAAACATGGACCGATAGGCACCATTTTCGGTACACTTTTTGGTGGTTCTAAAATAACTTCTAGATTTCCAATTTCAAGCAAATTTGATAAAAACTACAGTTTTTATAAGCCCAAGACCCCAAATCGGGAGGTGGGTTTATATGGGGACTATATCAAAACTTGGACCGATATAGCCCATGTTCGAGTTCGACCTGTCTGCAAATAAAAGACAAATCTATGCCAAATTTCAGGACCACAGCGCAACTATTGAAGGCTGTAGCGTGATTACAACAGACAGACGGACATGTTTATATCGTCTTAGAATTTCTCCATGATTAAGAATATATATACTTCATATAGTCGGAAATCGATATTTCGATGTGTTACAAACGTAATGACAAACTTATTATACCCCCGTCAACATTCTATGGTGGTGGGTATAATAAAAAAATTGAAATACTTCTTATAAAGCGAAAGAAGTCACTACCCCCGTTGTTATTAAAAATTTAATTTATTGAAATTTATTAAATACGCATGCTAGTGCGAAAAGGTACATAATACACAATTACCCAAAAAAAAAATGATTTTACACCAATATTCTTAAATATGTGTTCCAGAATGAAAACTAGCCACCACCACAAAAAAAAAAACAAGTATATAAGGCCGTAAAATTCGGCCAGGCCGAATCTTATATACCCTCCACCATGGATTGTGTAGAAACTTCTACTAAAGACTGTCATCCACAATCGACTTAATTGGGTTGTAGTAATACTTGCCGCTGGCAAGGTATCTTAAAACTCCTTAACATCGTCTTCTTAATTGGAAGTTTGTCCACATATATTAGACATATTATACTAGTATATTAGACGGGGTATTATATATTCAATGGCTTTAGTCCACGGTCATGTTTCAATATGTGTTGCATTCTCGCGATATGTTCAGCTCTCGAGCAAATTGTGTTCTATTGCGGCGTAGATATCCATCAAAACTGGCCTTCAATTTTCTGATCATGGTACGATGATGAGAAAAGTGAAGGCCAGTGATTCAGAAAGCGATAGATCAAAATTCTTTTGCAAGCTTGTAAACAATAAAATGTACTGTCACAGAAATACGTTTTTCAGCTGTGAGGCGATTGGTTTAAATATGATATTAACTTCAAGTTACTTGCTATACATATCAGTCACCCTGTATAGCCCCCATATAAACCGACATCCAGATTTGACTTTTGGAGCCTTTTGTATGAGCCTTTGGCATGCGAACTGTTTGAAATTCCATACGTGACGTTTCTAACTTCTGCGCAAAAGTGAGTCCATATCGTTCCATAATTGAATATAGTTCCCATATAAAACGATCCCCAGATTTGAGTTTTTGTGGCTCCTTGAGAATCAAATTCCATACATAAGTTTCAGCCACCCCACATTTTAGTGTATTTTTTGCCCAAATCTGGTTTCCAATAAAAACAAATGTTTAGACCCACTTCCTCAGCAGCTACATATCCCAATGAAATTACGCACACATTGACATGATAGCAAAACGTTTTAAATTTGCATTTTAGAATCATGATTATGACTGCTGGCGGCTCTTTCCCAATGATTTATTATAATTACAGTCACACTGACACCACAAACATCTTAACCAGAATATGTTTCCCTAACACATGGCTAGCAAGTTCATATTTTGCATAAATGTCCAATTTTATGGGCGCGTTATGGCTGTGTTAATGTAAATTTTATTACCTGAGCTTTTTTGAATTATTATGCCTTGATATGAAGGGGGATTTATCAGAACATTGGAAAACTTTAGCCACAATGGAACAATTTTAGATATATGGCGTGAGAGGTGATAGAAATAGAAATATTTGAAACAAAGAGCAATTTTCGTGTATGATCCTCTTGATAATATCCTACAATGTATTTGGTAAAACGAAATTTACTGAAACTGTTATCAAATATTTCAGTCACATCGACTAGGAGTATTTGGAGGATGCAGTTTCCAAAGAGCGTTATTTTCTATACCCTGCACCACAATGTGGAACAGGGTATTACAAGTTAGTGAATATGTTTGCAACGCCCAGAAGGAGACGAGATAGATACATGGTGTCTTTGGCAATAATGCTTAGGGTGGGTCCCTGAGTCGATCTAGCCATGTCCGTCTGTCTGTGAACACATTTTTGTGATCAATGTCTAGGTTGCAGTTTTAGTCCAATCGACTTCAAATTTGGCACAAAAACTTTTTTGGTTAAATCTTAGGTCAAATTTGGTTGTAATCGGTTTATATTTCGATATAGCATATATATGTTTTTTATACCCTCCCCCATAGGATGGGCGTATATTAACTTTATCATTCCGTTTGTAACACATCGAAATATTGTTCTAAGACCCAATAAAGTATAAATATATACCGGATCGTTGTGAAATTCTGGGTCGATTTAAGCATGTCCGTCCGTCTCTTGAAATCACTCTAACTTCCGAACAAAACAAGCTATCAACTTGAAACTTGGCACAAGTAGTTGTTATTGATATAGGTCGGATGGTATTGCAAATGGACTATATTGGACCACTTTTACGTATAACCTCCATATAAACAAATTCCCAGATTTGACCTCCGAAGCTTCTTCGATAAGCAAAATTCACCCAATCCGGTTGAAATTTGGTATGTGGTGCTATTATATGGTCTCTGACAACCTAGCAAAAATTGATCCATATCGGTCCATAATTATATATAGTCCCCATAAAAATCAATTCCCAGATTTGAACTGCGGAACCTCTTGGAGGAGCAAAATTCATCCGATCCGGTTGAAATTTGGTATGAGATGCTAGTATATGGTCTCTAACAACCACGCAAAAATTGCTCCATATCGGTCCATATTTATATATAGGTCCCTTAATTTGACCTTCGGAACCTCTTGAAGGAGCAAAATTCATCCGATTCGGTTGAAATGTGGTACGTGGTGTTATTATATGGTCTCTAACAAGCACGCAAAAATTGGTCCATATCGGCCCTTAATTATATATAGCCCCCATATAAATCAATTCCCAGATTTGATCTATGGAGCCTTTTGGAGGAGCAAAATTCATCCGATTCGGTTGAATATTGGTTCGTAGTGTTATTATATGGTCCCTAACAACCATGCCAAAATTGGTCCATATCGGTGCATATATATAGCCGATCACCACTCACACAAAAATTGGCCCATATCGGTTCATAACCATGGTTGTCACTCGAACCAAAAAAAATTAAAAAAAAAATTATTTCTATAGAAAATTTTGCCAATACTTTATTTGTATAGAAAATTTTGGCAAAATTTTATTGTTATAGAAAATGTAGCCATAATTTCATTTTATATATAAAATTTTGCCATAATTTTATTTCTACTAAAAATTTTGTAATAATTTTATTTCTGTAGAAAATTTTGTCATACTGGATTATATACGTATTTAATCGGCCATTTTATACCCTCCACCATAGGATGGGGGTATACTAACCTTGTCATTCCGTTTGTAACATATCGAAATATTGCTCAAAGACCCCATAAAGTATATATATTCTAAGTCGTGGTGAAATTCTGAGTCGATCTGAGCATGTCCGTCCGTCCGTCTGTTGAAATCACGCTAACTTCCGAACGAAACACGCTATCGACTTGAAACTTTGCACAAGTAGTTGTTATTGATGTAGGTCGGATGGTATTGCAAATGGGCCATATCGGTCCACTTTTACGTATAGCCCCCATATAAACGGGCCCCCAAATTTGGCTTGCGGGAACTCTAACAGAAGCAAGTTTCATCCGATCCGGCTGAAATTTGGTACATGGTATCAGCATATGATCTTTAACAACCATGCAAAAATTGGTCCACATCGGTCCATAATTATATATAGCCCCCATATAAACGGACCCCCAAATTTGGCTTGCGGGGACTCTAAGAGAAGCATATAGCGTTAGTATATGATCTCTAACAACCATGCAAAAATTGGTCCACATCGGTCCATAATTATATATAGCACCCATATAAACCGATCCCCCGATTTGACTTGCGGAGCCTCTAAGAGAAGCAAATTTCATCCGATTCGGCTGAAATGTGGTACATGGTTTCTAACAACCATGCAAAAATTGGTCCTTATCGGTCCATAATTATTTATAGCACTCATATAAATCGATCCCCAGATTTGGCTTGCGGAGCCCCTAAGACAATCAAATTTCATCCGATCCGGCTGAAATTTGGTACATGGTGTCAGCATATGATCTCTAACAACCATGCAACAAGTGGCCTACATCGGTCCATAATTATATATAGCCCCCATATAAACCGATCCCCAGATTTGGCTTGCGGAGCCTCAAAGAGAAGCAAATTTCATCCAATCCGGCTGAAATTTGGTACATGGTGTTAGTATATGTTCTCTAATGACCATGCAAAAATTGGTCCACATCGGTCTATAATTATATATAGCCCCCATATAAACCGATCACCAGATTTGACCTCCGGAGCCTCTTGGAAGACCAAAATTCATCTGATTCATTTGAAATTTGTTACGTGGTGTTAATATATGGCCTCAAACACCAATGCAAAAAGTGGTCGAAATCGGTCCATAATTATATATAGCCCCCATATAAACCGATCCCCAGATTTGGCCTCCGAAGCCCCTTGGAAGAGCAAAATTCAACCGATTCGGTACATTGTGCCAGTATATGGCCGTTAACAACCATGTCTTACTAGGTCCATATCGGTCTATTGTTATATATTATCCTCAGATAAATCGATCCACAATCACACAAAAATTAGTCCATATCCAGTTCATAATTTTATATAGCCCCCATATAAGCGACCCCCATATTTCAATTCTGGTTCCCTACATACCGTGCAAAAGTCCATATAGATTCGTAATTATTTGTAGACGTACCTTACATACCTTTTTATACCCTAAACCACATAGTGGTTTGGGTATAATAAGTTTGATCGGCCAAAAAATGTGCCTACCAGAAATATTGATTTTAGACCCCATAAAATATATACCGATCGACTCAGAATCACCTCCTGAGTCGATCTAGCGCTTGGTGTCCGTCCCTCCGTCCCTCCGTCCGTCGGTCCGTCCGTCCGTCCGTCTGTCCATGTATTTGTTGTTCACAGGATTCCGGTCGCAATTATTAACCGATTTTGATGAAATTTGGTACAGGGAGTTTTTTGGGCTATTGAATTTGGAAGAAATCGGATCAAATTTAGATATAGCTCCCATATATATGTATCGCCCGATTTCGACAAATGGGGTCACGTTGCGCTTTTTTTCAAACGGATCGTCACCAAATTTGGCAAAAGATAATCTTTTCCATCGCCCTTCAAGTCTGCAAAATTTCATCCAAATCGGTTCAGATTTAGATATAGCTCTCATATATATGTATCGCCCGATTTTTCTAAATTTGGCCATAAAACCCTTATTTATCAACCGATCTTACTCAAATTTGGCTAAATGTAGTCTTCTATAGCACTAACTATATGTGCAAAAAATCATCGAAATCGGTTCAGATTTAGCTATAGCTCCCATATATATGTACCGTCCGATTTTTCTAAATTTGGCCATAAAACCCTTATTTATCAACCGATCTTACTCAAATTTGGCTAAATGTAGTCTTCTATAGCACTAACTATATGTGCAAAAAATCATCGAAATCGGTTCAGATTTAGATATAGCTCCCATATATATGTATAGCCCGATTTTCCCAAATTTGGCCATAGAACCCTTATTTATTAACCGATCTTACTAAAAGTTGGCTAGATCCAGTCATCTATAGTACTAACTATATGTGCAAAATTTCATGGAAATCGGTTCAGATGTAGATATTGCTCCCATATATGTATCACCCGATTTTGAAAAATTCGGCCCTAATAACCTTATGTTTGACCATACAGGCCTCATTTCTTAACTGATCTTACTCAAATCTTGCACAAGGTAACCTTTTGTGGTATTAATCAAACCAGCAAAATATTATGCAATTTGGTTCAGATTTAGATATAGCTTCCATATATATGTACTCTTATTTATTAACCAATGTTACTCAAATTTCAAATTTTGATGTACTAGCCGATCGTACTTATACGTACTTGTAGCTCTTACATAAGAATATTGCTCGATTTTTACAAATTTGTATTTATTACCCACACTAATTTAACGATTTTCTCTTTTTTAATAATGGGCTCAATATTAGTGGCATACTAACTCCGTAGGCGCAATATCAACACAGCCAGTGTTGCTAGAAGTAGGGGTAATTCCCTATATGTAGGGTTTTTCTAATATTTAGCGTCTTGTAGGGACGTAGGGTCACAATGTAGGACATTTTCACTCAACACAATTTGTAATAATTTTTACATTTTGGTGGCTCTAGAGGAGGAAATTAGAAGCCGGCAAGGCTTGATCTTTAACAATGTGTGCTAAACTTTATTCCTGTAGAAAATTTTGTCAACATTTTATTTCTATAGAACATTTTGTCAAAATTGTATTTCTATAGAAATTTTTTTGAAAATATTATTTCTAAAAAAAATTTTCTCAAAATTTTATTTCTGTGGAATTTTGTCTCAAAATTTTATTTCTATAGAAAAATTTCTCACAAAAATTTGTTTATAGAAACTTTTTCCAAAATTTTATTTTTATAAAGATTTAACAAAAAAGATTACTAATTTGGGTAGAATTCTACCAACTGTGGCAACCGTGGTCGAAATACAAATTTATATTCTAAGTTATATACGTTGCATATTCATGTTTTAAGATAATAAAGTACTTAGAACTATTTTGGTTTTGTAAAATTTTTTAAATTTAACGAAAAATATAGTAGTGAAAATTGTTTGGGAATGTATAGGAAAGTAGGGAACTTATTTTGTCCTTGTAGGGTAAACCGAACATTTTCCCTGGCAACATTTTCTTAAATATGCAACTGCGGTTTATCTCCCAGACCTATATGTTACCCCACAAATGCTTATGATTACTAATTCTGTAATGGTGGTTTAGGGTATGATATAGTCGGCCCCTCCCGACTTTCTACTTTACTTACTTGTTTCCTTATAAAATCGCCACTGCTAAGTCGAAAACTTGTGAAAATATATATATTAAATTTATTATTATTTACTTTAAGGTCTACCATTTCTTATTCTACGTTTTAAACAAACAACAGAAATCTTTATATCAGAAATTGAATACAGCCACTCATTATATCCTCATGGCTGCTTATACAAATGATTATTATTAGTTTTGTTGTTTTTCTTTTATTTTGTACTGAAAATAAGTTTGTGAAAATTCAACGGGAAATCAAAATGAATTAAAGTCACACGAATTTCCTCATTTCCTCCGCAATTTTATTGCAAATGACATTTCCGCTTAATATAGTTTTAATGAAAATTGTTTTATATACCGCTATACGAAAAGTGGCATTCGTTGGGTTTTTATAAGCAGTAATGATATTTTCTTTTGTTTTTTTTTGAAATAAGAACACAGTTCATTTCACATTTAAATTACTTCATGTCAAATAGACTACATAAATATTAAGAAGAAAATTTTCAACCCCATTAAATAAAATATCCTTGGCCGAAAACTAAAAAAGCAATATAAGCAGCAAAAAAAAAGAAGAGGTTTATCTTAGAAGACTTAATCAAAATGAATACCACTAATTGCTTTTCATGCTATTCTATGTAAATAGTGAAATTGACTAATCAAAGATTTGCTGCAATTTGCTGTTGATTTTTGCATTGACTTCCCAATTAGAATTTTGTTTACCTGGTTAGTTTTGTTAATATAAAAAAAATTCTTCAATGATTACTCTTATATGTTTACTTTCTTTTTTAACATGGATACATATGTGAAACTTTTTAGTTGTTGAAATAGATTAAGTGGATATTTTTGAAAACATTGTAGATTAAAACAAGTATATACGGCCGTAAGTTCGGCCAGGCGGAATCTTATGTACCATCCACCATGGATTGTGTAGAAACTTCTACTAAAAATTGTCAGCCACAATCGAATTATTTGGGTTGCGGCAACACTTGCCGATGACAAGGTATCTTAAAACTTCTTAATACCGTCTTCTAAATTGTACGTTAGTCCATACGGGGTTTATATTAAACAAAACAAGTAAGGAAAGTCTAAAGTCGGATGGGGCCGACTATATTATACCCTGTACCACTTTGTAGCTCTAAATTTTCGATACCATATCACATCCGTCAAATGTGTTGGGTGCTACATATATAGAGGTTTGTCGATTTGGACAGAATTTGATAGACTTCTACAAAATCTATGGACTCAAAATTTAAGTCGGCTAATGCACTAGGGACGAACACAATGTTGGTAAAAAAATATGGGAAAACATTTAAATCTGGAGCAATTTTAAGGAAACTTCGCAAAAGTTTATTTATTATTTATCGCTCGATATATATGTATTAGAAGTTAAGGAAAATTAGAGTAATTTTTACAACTTTTCGACTAAACAGTGGCGATTTTACAAGGAAAATGTTGGTATTTTGACCTTTTTAGTCGAAATCAGAAAAACATATATATGGGAGCTATATATAAATCTGAACCGATTTCAACCAAATTTGGCACGCATAACTACAATGCTAATTCTACTCCCTGTGCAAATTTTCAACTAAATCGGAGCATAAAATTGGCCTCTGTGGTCATATGAGTGTAAATCGGGCGAAAGCTATATATGGGAGCTATATCTAAATCGGAACCGATTTCAACCAAATTTGGCACGCATAGCTAGAATGCTAATTCTACTCCTTGTGCAAAATTTCAATTAAATCAGAGTAAAAGATTGGCCACTGTTGTCATATGAGTGTAAATCGGGCGAACGATATATATGGGAGCTATATCTAAATCTGACCCGATTTCAATAAAATTTGGCACACTTGACTACACTACTAATTGTACTCCTAGTGCAAAATTTCAATTAATTTGGGCTAAAACTCTGGCTTCTGGGACCGTATTAGTCCATATCGGGCGAAGGATATGTATGGGAGCTATATCTAAATCTGAACCGATTTCTTCCAAAATCAATAGGGTTCTATTCTCAGCCAAAACACATACTTGTGCCAAATTTGGAGTCGATTGGACTAAAACTGCGACCTAGGCTTTGATTACAAAAATGTGTTCACGGACAGACGGACATGGCTATATCGACTCAGGAGCCCACCCTGAGCATTTTTGCCAAAGACACCATGTGTCTATCTCGTCTCCTTCTGGGTGTTGCAAACATATGAACTAACTTATAATACCCTGTTCCACAGTGTGGCGCAGGGTATAAAAAGGCGTATATAATTCAGTTTGACAAAATTTTCTATAGAAGTAAAATTTTCTATAGTAATAAAATTTCAACCGAATCGGATGAATTTTGCTCATCCATGAGGCTCCGGAGCTCAAATCTGGGGATCGGTTTATATGGGGGCTATATATAATTATGGACCGATGTGGACCAATTTTTGCATGGTTGTTAGCGGTCATGTACTAGCACAATGTATCACCGGCAAGTGTTACCGCAACCCAAGTAATTCGATTGTGGATGACAGTCTTTAGTACAAGTGCAATCCATGGTGGAGGGTACATATAATTCGGCCTGGCCGAACTTAGGGCCATATACACTTGTTCTATACTCAGGAGACTCTTTCACTGTGACAACACGAATATGAAATAGCAAAATTTCGATAATTTCTATTTACGCATTTACAAAAGGATAATCTAAGTACTTCTCAAAATGATTTATGTACTTTTGAAAAAGAAAAGTAAAATCTTTTTCATATAATTTTTTGACTCAACTTTAACGTACGAATGTAAGAAATTTCAAACGTTTCTTCCTTTTTGAGATTAGAAAAAATCTCCTTCAAATTCTTAAACATTTCAGTGCACCAAAAATAAAACATATTTTCTCTTAGTTTTCCTGTTCTTCCTTTGTAGTAAAACATCCTGCCAGTTGAGCAATTGAGCCATTCCTGTTTGGCAATGCTTACGAATAAAACAATGAGTTATCGACATGTTTCCTTACATAAAAACACACATACATATCTCTACCGACGTTCACGTAACCCAACTGCATTCACAACCATATACTCACACACTTACATTTCAAGAAATTGCAAACGGATATTGATGCAATCGATAGCGTAACAGCATAACCGCTCCACCGCTATCGACCAAGCCATGTATGCAAGCATACAAATGAACAAAAGCAAAAGTATTGAAATGGCAAAGAGAAAAAGGAAAAATCAGGACAAGGAAAACGTTTTCCCTTTTTTTAACTCTGACAAAGACGAAACGAATAGGAAGAAGCAATATTTATTCAATGGATCAATGAAGTTAAATTGTAATGATATTTCTTTGTCGATAAACAAATGCGAATAAATAAAACTGGGAAATTACCAGAAGGAAATACGTTTAAAACAAATACGAGAGTGCATTCGTGGACACTTACTGTTTAATGTAAATGCAATTTTAAAGGATTTAATTAAATTGTGGATTTTATGCAATTACGTCGTAGAGAATTAATTGGGAATATTCACATGTTAGTAATGCTTACACCAACAAAATACGATGTAATGACTTCTATCCATTATTTTAGGTCCAAAGTCTTTCTTTGATAAACACCTTGTCCGTTTGTCCTTTTTAGTTTTAATATAATAAGCAACTATTTTACCCCACCAGATGATACAAATATCTACTGAGATCATTATGGTTTTGTTCTCTGTAGAATTTACCTCCACTTAAACTAGTTTCTTTGTAAACACACCAACCAATATTCATTGCTTGCTAGACATTTTTAGTATTGGCAAGTGGTTTGACTCACATATGTGCATACTCATGCCAAACACCCAGAAATTGTCGAAAAGTTTATAAACAAATTTACCAAATGGCAAATTGCTATTTTCCGGTATCTTTTGTTTCCAACGACAAAGGACTCATGTTCTCTGCCGTAAATTTAAAATTTCTTGATTTTCTTGCTAACAAGAAAGAAAGTTTATTTTTATAGAAAATGTTATTTTAATCTTCCGGCAATTAAAATTTATTCTAAAATAAATTTTGAAGTTATAAGACATTAAGGTTAACAAGTAGGGAACAAAAACTTTTATAAAAAATCACTAAATTGCAAAGAAGTTTTTGTGGGACATGTCATATAAAAAACGAGTCATTATTTTTTTTTTTTTTAATATGGATTTTTGGGTTTTTAGAAAAAGTTGAACTACCAAACAAAAAAACTCATTTTGCAAAATATTAGTTCTATAGAAAATTTTGTCAAAATGTTATTTCTATAGAAATTTTGCCAAAATTTTATTTCTATAGAAAATTTTGTCAAAATTTTATTTCTATAGAACATTTTGTCAAAATTTCAATTTCATAGAAAATTTTGTAAAAATTTTATTTCTATAGAAAATTATGTCAAAATTTCATTTCTATAGTAAATTTAGTCAAAATTTTATTTCTATAGAAAATTTTGTAAAAATTTTATTTCTATAGAAAATTTTGTCAAAATTTTATTTCTATAGAAAATTATGTCAAAATTTCATTTCTATAGAAAATATAGTAAACATTTTAGTTCTATAGAAAATTTTGTCAACATTTTATTTTTATAGAAAATTTTGTCAAAATTTTATTTCCATACAAAATTTTGATAGAATTTCATGTCTATAGAAAATTTTGTAAAAATTTTATTTCTATAGAAAATTATGTCAAAATTTTATTTCTATAGAAAATTATGTCAAAATTTTATTTCTATAGAAAATTATGTCAAAATTTTATTTCTATAGAAAATTGTGTCAAAATTTTATTTCTATAGAAATTTTGTCAAAATTTTATTTCTATAGAAAATTTTGTCAAAATTTTATTTCTATAGAAAATTTTGTAAAAATTTTATTTCTATAGAAAATTTTGTCAAAATTTTATTTCTATAGAAAATTATGTCAAAATTTCATTTCTATAGAAAATATAGTAAACATTTTAGTTCTATAGAAAATTTTGTCAACATTTTATTTTTATAGAAAATTTTGTCAAAATTTTATTTCCATACAAAATTTTGATAGAATTTCATGTCTATAGAAAATTTCGTAAAAATTTTATTTCTATAGAAAATTATGTCAAAATTTTATTTCTATAGAAAATTATGTCAAAATTTTATTTCTATAGAAAATTATGTCAAAATTTTATTTCTATAGAAAATTGTGTCAAAATTTTATTTCTATAGAAATTTTGTCAAAATTTTATTTCTATAGAAAATTTTGTCAAAATTTTATTTCTAAAGAAACTGTTGTCAAAATTTTATTTCTATAGAACAGTTTGTCAAAATTTTATTTTTATAGAAAATTTTGTCAAAATTTTATTTCTATAGAAAATTTATTCAAAATTTTAGTTCTGTAAAAAATTTTGTCAAAATGGAAAATATGGAAAATTTTGCCAAAATTTTAGTTCTATAGAAAATTTTGTCAAAATTTTATTTCTATAGAAAATTATGTCACAATTTCATTTCTATAGAAAATTTAGTCAAAATTTTAGTTCTATAAAAATTTTTGTCAAAAATTTATTTCTATAGAAAATTTTGTCAAAATTTTATTTCTATAGAAAATTTTATCAAAATTTTATTTCCATACAAAATTTTGATAGAATTTCATTTAGTCAAAATTTTAGTTCTATAAAAAATTTTATCGAAATTTCAGTTTCATAGAAAATTTTCTAAAAATTTTATTTCTATAGAAAATTTTGTCAACATTTTATTTCTATAGAAAATTTTGTCAAAATTTTATTCCTATAGAAAATTTTGTCAAAATTTTATTTCTATAGAAAATTTTGTCACAATTTTATTACTATAGAAAATTTTGTCACAATTTTTTTTCTATAGAAAATTTTTTCAAAATTTTATTTCTATAGAAAATTTTTTCAAAATTGTATTTCCATAGAAAATTTTGTCAAAATTTTATTTCTATAGAAAATTTTGTCAAAATTTGATTTCTATAGAAAATTTTGTCAAATTTTTATTTCTATAGAGAATTTGTCAAAATTTCATTTCTATAGAAAATTTTGTCAAAATTTTATTTCTATAGAAAATTTTGACAAAATTTTATTTTTATATAAAATTTTGTCAAAATTTTATTTCTATACAAAACTTTGTCAAAGTTTTATTTCTATAGAAAATGTTGTCAAAATTTTATTTCTATAGAAAATTTTGTCAAAATTTTATTTCTATAGAAAATTTTATCAAAATTTCATTTCTATAGAAAATTTTGCCAAAATTTCTGTTCTTTAGAAAACTTTGTCAAAATTTTATTTCTATAGAAAATGTTGTCACAATTTTATTTCTATAGAAAATTATGTCAAAATTTCATTTCTATAGAAAATTTTGTCAAAATTTTATTTCTATAGAAAATTTAGTCAAAATTTTAGTTCTATAAAAAATTTAGTCAAAATTTTATTTCTATAGAAAATTTTGTCAAAATTTTATTTCTATAGAAAATTTTGTCAAAATTTTATTTCTATAGAAAATTTTGTCAAAATTTTATTTCCATAGAAAATTTTGCCAAAATTTCTGTTCTTCAGAAAACTTTGTCAAAATTTTATTTCTATAGAAAATGTTGTCACAATTTTATTTCTATAGAAAATTATGTCAAAATTTCATTTCTATAGAAAATTTTGTCAAAATTTTATTTCTATAGAAAATTTAGTCAAAATTTTAGTTCTATAAAAAATTTTGTCAAAATTTTATTTCTATAGAAAATTTTGTCAAAATTTTATTTGTTGTTGTTTTTTTTATTTCAGCTTAAAACCATACATTGACTAAACTACAAGAGTAGCTTAACCAACAGAGGAAAAGAATGTTTGTCAAATTTATTTGGGCAAAGCCCTATAGACTGCAAGATGGTTGGATGGACGCACGTTTCGGAATTACCACATTCCTCATCAGCATCCTCTACTTGCAGCAAAACTATCAACCAATTATCAGAATAAATTCAGGCAGTTTATTAAACCCAACAAAAACCACACTTGAACCCTCCGAAAAAAGGTTTTACATTGATAGCCGGCTTATGCCAAATAAATTCGAAACAAACATATCTCTTTTCCTATGCCACTGTCAAATCATCGATTTGAATTCACATGGCTGGGTTTATTTTGAGCGTGCCTCCTCTTCTTTTTCCATTTGTTTTGTTTTGTTATTGTTGGTTTTGTTCTTTAAGCATTGTTGTTGTTTTTTTATTTCAGCTTAAAACCATACATTGACTAAACTACAAGAGTAGCTTAACCAACAGAGGAAAAGAATGTTTGTCAAATTTATTTGGGCAAAGCCCTATAGACTGCAAGATGGTTGGATGGACGCACGTTTCGGAATTACCACATTCCTCATCAGCATCCTCTACTTGCAGCAAAACTATCAACCAATTATCAGAATAAATTCAGGCAGTTTATTAAACCCAACAAAAACCACACTTGAACCCTCCGAAAAAAGGTTTTACATTGATAGCCGGCTTATGCCAAATAAATTCGAAACAAACATATCTCTTTTCCTATGCCACTGTCAAATCATCGATTTGAATTCACATGGCTGGGTTTATTTCAATGTAAAACCTTTTTTCGGAGGGTTCAAGTGTGGTTTTTGTTGGGTTTAATAAACTGCCTGAATTTATTCTGATAATTGGTTGATAGTTTTGCTGCAAGTAGAGGATGCTGATGAGGAATGTGGTAATTCCGAAACGTGCGTCCATCCAACCATCTTGCAGTCTATAGGGCTTTGCCCAAATAAATTTGACAAACATTCTTTTCCTCTGTTGGTTAAGCTACTCTTGTAGTTTAGTCAATGTATGGTTTTAAGCTGAAATAAAAAAACAACAACAATGCTTAAAGAACAAAACCAACAATAACAAAACAAAACAAATGGAAAAAGAAGAGGAGGCACGCTCAAAATAAACCCAGCCATGTGAATTCAAATCGATGATTTGACAGTGGCATAGGAAAAGAGATATGTTTGTTTCGAATTTATTTGGCATAAGCCGGCTATCAATGTAAAACCTTTTTTCGGAGGGTTCAAGTGTGGTTTTTGTTGGGTTTAATAAACTGCCTGAATTTATTCTGATAATTGGTTGATAGTTTTGCTGCAAGTAGAGGATGCTGATGAGGAATGTGGTAATTCCGAAACGTGCGTCCATCCAACCATCTTGCAGTCTATAGGGCTTTGCCCAAATAAATTTGACAAACATTCTTTTCCTCTGTTGGTTAAGCTACTCTTGTAGTTTAGTCAATGTATGGTTTTAAGCTGAAATAAAAAAACAACAACAATGCTTAAAGAACAAAACCAACAATAACAAAACAAAAAAAAATTTTATTTCTATAGAAAATTTTGTCAAAATTTTATTTCCATACAAAATTTTGCCAAAATTTCTGTTCTTTAGAAAAATTTGTCAAAATTTTATTTCTATAGAAAATTTTGTCAAAATTTTATTTTATAGAAAATTTTGTCAAAATTTTATTTCTATAAAAAAATTTGTGAAAATTTTATTCTATAGAAAATGTTGTCATTTTTGGTAGATTTTTTGCAATAGTTGTTGCATTGCGTCCAATATTTGGATGACAAAAAACCACCAGAAATTATTCGAAAATTTAAGGCCAGATTTGATGGAAATACACGGCGCAGTTGTACGTTAGATTAGATTAGGCTAGGTACAGAGGCAGTCCAATATTTCGGACCCACTTAGACTATTCGCACACAATGGTGAACTTCTCTCTTATCACTGAGTGTTGCCAGATTCGGTAATAGCTTCAGGTTAGCTCAATGATAAGGGACCGCCTTTTTTGCCGATCATTTCATATTGCGGTTAAAACACTTAGAGATGCGTTGAAACTCTCAGATATGTAACCAACATTACCGAACAATTTTTTGGTGTCCGGTGGAAACTGACCCTTCTTATGCAAGGTGGTCATATCAGTTATTGCACCGCACTGGTAGAAAACTTGCTCGTCAGCTGAAAATACACGAGAACAGATGTAACACAAATAGAAAATTAAACTTGGATTAAAGCCATTGGAATTCCAATGAATACAAAATAAAAGTTACACTGAAAAGACCAAAAGAGTTGCTGAATTTGCACGAAAGTGCCCAGCAAATTAAGCGGTTTGCGAAAAAAACAAAATGATAGATTTACTTGCCAAAGAACCCAGCTGAAAATTTACATCAACGGCCGATGGTCTCTCTTCGCTTGAACTAATTTAACCATGGGGTCCAAATAAATGTCGATTATTATATTACGCAAAAGTCCTAAATAAGCATAGACGTCCCAACTAGAATGGCTTACGAAGGAGGTTCATTGCTTCATTTATGCTCTAGATCTCAGTCGGGATATAGCCCGATATCTCGATTCGTTTCCAGATACCGCAATTTTGATCCTATTTGCGTAAAATTGTACCAAATATAGTGCGTATCGCTCCATGTTTGGTATCAAAATCCAGAAATTCAAAATCGGTAAATAGATGTGGACCGTTCCATGTTTAAATATCACTCATATATAGACAGATCTCACGATTTGACTTCTCAAGCGTCTAGACATACCAATGTTTATCCGATTTGCTTGGAATTCAGGGATATTTTAGGTCCACTAATTTTAATTTTACCGCTAACTTTACTTATGAAGTTTCTGACCAATATTTGTATGTGTTAAAAACAATAATGGCTATGACAAATTCTACCAAATTGTTCTATAGAAATGAAAATTTCCTGAAGAAAATTAATTTTACCAAAAATTTCCTATAAAAGAAATTTTTGTTAAAATTTGATAAAAAAAATCGCAATAAATATACAACCCTTACGGAATTTGAGTTTTTTCATTATTCCCTCTAAGTCAAATGTGAATCATAAGTTTTGGTCTGTTTGGCTTCCAGTTCAAAGAAAAAAATATTTTACAATTTTTCTAGTTTTCTTATTCAAAGAATAAAAAAATCCAATTTTGTCCATATTGTTGGAAAAGAAAATTGTCCTTGTTATACATTCCGTTTTCTGTCGCTTTATCCCTTGCATATTTAAAAGCTCATAATTCAACGAGTTGTCCTTATGGTTTTCTACGTAAACTAATATATGCATCCTTGCTCTCAGTTCATACCAATGAACTCTTACAACATAGAATAGAAAAAGTTTTCCTCTCTATGGGAATATCTTTAAAATGTCATATATTTACTTTACGAATGAGTATCTGAGTATAAGGAGGGAACGAGACAGGTATATGATAGTTCAAAAAATTTAATAGAAATGAAATTTTGACAAAATTTTCCAGAAATAAAAATTTGACAAAATTTTCTATAGAAACGACCATTTGGCAAATTTTCTATTGAAATAAAATGTTGACAAAATTTTCCATAGACATAAATTTTTGACAAAATTTTCTATAGACATAAATTTTTTACAAAATTTTCGATAGAAAAAAAATTTTGACAAAATTTTCTACAGAATTAAATTTTGACAAAATTTTCTACAGAAATAAAATTTTGACAAAATTTTCTCTAGAAATAAAATTTTGACAAAATTTTCTATAGACATACATTTTTGACAAAATTTTCTATAGAAATAAAATTTTGACAAAATTTTCTATACAAATCAAATTTTGACAAAATTTTCTATAGAAATAAATTTTTGACAAAATTTACTATAAAAATAAAATTTTGACAACATTTTTTATAGAAATCAAATTTTGACGAAATTTTCTATAGAAATAAAATTTTGACCAAATTTTCTATAGACATAAAATGTTGACAAAATTTTCGATAGAAATAACATTTGACAAAATTTTCGATAGAAATAAAATTTGACAAAATTTTCTATAGACATAAATTTTTGACAAAATTTTCTATAGAAATAAAATTTGACAAAATTTTCTATAGAAATAAAATTTGACAAAATTTTCTATAGAAATAAAATTTTGACAAAATTTTCTAAAGAATTAAATTTTGACAAAATCTTCTACAGAAATAAAATTTTGACAAAATTTTCTACAGAAATAAAATTTTGACAAAATGTTCTAAGATATAAATTTTTGACAAAATTTTCTATAGAAGTAAAATTTTGACAAAATTTTCTATAGAAATCAAATTTTGACTAAATTTTCTATAGACATAAATTTTTGACAAAATTTACTATAAAAATAACATTTTGACAACATTTTTTATAGAAATCAAATTTTGACGAAATTTTCTATAGAAATACAATTTTGACAACATTTTCTATAGTTAATAGCTAAATTAATATACCGTGAAAAAGAATGGAAATTCGTTAAATTCGATCTGTATCATAATTTTAATTTTATTGATCAAAATTTTCTATAGAAATAAAATTTTGACAACATTTTCTATAGACATAAACATTTGACAAAATTTTCTATAGAAGCAAAATTTGACTAAATTTTCTATAGAAAAAAAAATTTTGGCAAAATTTTCTACAGAAATAAAATTTTGACAAAATTTTCTATATAAATAAAATTTTGACAAAATTTTCTATAGATATAAATTTTTGACAAAATTTTCTATAGAAATAAAATTTGGACAAAATTTTCTATAGAAATACATTTTTGACAACATTTTCTATAGAAATACAATTTTGACTACATTTTCTATAGTTAATAGCTAAATTAATATACCGCGAAAAAGAATGGAAATTCGTTATATTCTATCTGTATCATAATTTTAATTTTATTGATCCTTGATTTGAAGTTAGATAGATTGTTAAGAAACGTCTTTATTTTAAAGAAGTCGCATCTATGGCTAGAAATCATTACCAAAATCCTTTAGGGAAGGTCAAACCCTTTTTTCTGCATGTAATTCTGTAAATATTTAATGGCCGATTTTCAAAAATATGATAATTTCATTTATCCATGATTTTTTTATTTTTTAGCACAAACCAAAAATTTCTAAATAGATAAAATTTGCTACAGAAATGAAATTTGTTCTATAGAAATAAAATTTGAACAAAATTTTCTATAGAAATAAAATGTTGACAAAATTTTCTATAGAAATACATTGTTGATAAAATTTTCTATAGAAATAAAATATTGATAACATTTTCTATACAAATAAAATTTTGACAAAATTTTCTATACAAATAAAATTTTGACAAAATTTTCTATACAAATAAAATTTTGACACAAATTTTTATATAAATACAATATTGACAAAATTTTCTACAAAAATAAAATATTTGACGAAATTTTTTATGGAAATAAAATTTTGACAACAATTTCTATTGAAATAAAATGTTTACTAAATTTTCTTTAAATATATATACATATTTACTATAAATAGCTTTTAAAATTCAAATTTTTGTTTTAGGCCATACTACCAAAGTCTCAAGGGATATTTATACACTCACACAATTTTTAGGAGTTGTTTATGCCACATAAACACTTAAGAACACTTCCCGACTAAAATTAATTTTTTCACTACTGAATCCCTTTATGGGATTTACAAATACCCAAATAGTCGATAGATACTTTTCACTGCGATCGATAAATTATTTTGTAAATGTCAAAGTAAATTCACCACAATGTCAAACCATATCTCAGGTCTTATTTCCGAAGAAAAATAAGTATATCCTTTCTGTTTGAATTTAACGACCATACTGGTAAGACGTCAAAGTTGAAGAAATAAATCCAATTGTATTCCATCGATCTGAAATCAATTTGTTTTCTTGTTTCTTTCGTTCCATTGCATCCATATTGGTTTGTTTCTTCCAAATCATATCATCTGGAGTACAAAGCCGACTATTCTCCCAAAATAGTTGACTTTGTTTCGGCTCAAGAGATTCTACATTCCACAGGTTGATCTTTTTACCCATACACACTAACAGGAGTGATCAAAAAATTATAAATAAACTTCTAAAATAAAATAATAAAACGCTCGTTTCTTTTCTCCGTATTAACCATTAAAATCGGCAAAACAATTTTTTTAGGTATTTTTTGGTAAAATTTTTTTCAAATTTTAGTATATGATTTTCGGCTCGAGTGGCATTATGGGATGGTAGGTATACCAACATAATAATTCTTTGTGTAACACATCGAAATATTGGTCTCTAAAGTATATTTGTTCTGTGTCGTGGGGAAATTCTGAGTCGATCTTATGTCCGTCCGTACGTCTGTATGTGGAAATTACGCTAACTTCCAAACGAAACAATCTATCGTCTTCAAATTTGGTATTTGTAGTTATTTGATGTAGGTCGGTCATTTAGGACCACTATTTGGTATAGCCCCCATATAAACCACCCCCCAGACTTATATAACGGAGGCTCTTGAAAAAGCAAATCTCATCAGATCCGGTTGAAATTTTGGTATGTGATGACAGTATACGCCCTTTAGCAACCATGCAAAAATTCGTTCTTCTTGGTCCATAATTATATAGAGCGGCCATATAAACCGATTCAAAGATGTTCCTTACGGAGACCACTGGAAGAGCGAATCTCATCCTATCCTATTGAAATTAGGTAGGTGATGTTAGTATATGTCTCCTAATATTCATACATAAATTCGACCATATCGGTCCATAATTATATATAGGGCCCTTATTTGACCACCGGACCTTCTTCGAAGATGACAACTTTATCCGATCTGGTTGAAATTTGGTACGTGATGTTAGTATATTCTCTCTCACAACAAATCAAAAATATGTTCAAATCGGTTCATAATTCTATACATAGCCCCCATGTGAACAGACCCCCAAATTTAACTTCTGCGTTCTAATGGAGGAACAAATTTCATACGATGCCGTTGAAATTTGGCTCTCTAGTAGACATAGTCATTCATATTTATTTATATACCCCTTTTGTATCTTACGTAGGCTTCATATGGACTAACATGCAATATATGTTAGAAGCCATTCTTGATTTAATCAAATCCTTTTTAAATTCATCCCACCCCAGTAAACAGTAAATATATGTATCTCCACATGCCAAGTAAATATATGACATATTTTACTATAACTACATGTTTTTCTTCAAACAAGCGCACACACACACACCCACATCCACATATGTTTGTATGTGTGTGCAACCTTAAATATAATTTATATGTGCATCTATTGCATGGGTGTTGAATATGTGTTGCAGATATTCGTATGGTATTTGAGAATATGTAAGTGTGCGGTATACACACAAAAAAAGTCATAGTGAACATTAATGGAAAACTTATATGGGAAAAATTGTCTGGTTGCTGAGAAACTAATGGTACCTACCAGTGAAGAGAAGAATCAAAAGAATTTAATGGTGGCTCTCGCAAACAGCTTATTTATATATGGGTGTGTGTCTATTTGTGTGCTTACACCCATCCAACACTATTACTGTGTGCCCCTGTATTTGTATTATAATGCATGATTTGTGCATTGTACGTGTCATATGCAAAAAATCATATATTTATTTGAATTTTTATTCTTTTTTTAGGATTTCAACTTCATTTTCACTCAATTCACAATAGTTGTTTTTTTATTGTAATTTATGAAAATATGTTCCTTATTTGTCGCGGATTTTCCAATAACACAAATGTGTAATTTATAATAACGAATGTGAAATGAAAAATTTAGAATAGAATAAATTGGAGTATAAAGCTTTTTTTTCAAATTATTCTTAATGAAAATTTATTTCTTAAGAATTTATGGAATTTGCAAGAGCAGGACAGGATCAAACTAACAAAACTCATTACGAAATATAAAGCTGAAAATATGGTGAAGTAGTGAAATTAAATATACTTCCAAACTATCATTATGAGAAAAACCCATTTTATTAAGCATGGGAAGTCATTGAAAATTATGCTGAAACGGCAGAGCTGTAGATTGTATAAACTGTCAAAATGGCCGAACCGTATGTACGCTCCCCAATAGATTGAGTACAGAGTTCTACTAAAGACTGACATCTACAATCGTATCACTTGGGCCGTGGTAATAGTCATCAATAATAAGGTATACTTTTGTTTTCTACATTGTCTTATAAAGTTAGTCCATAAATCAGTATGGCTTTAAATCACATTAGCCACTCGAACCAAACCTGATCTACCAAAATTTGAAGAAAAATTTAAAAATTTTATTTTGCAGTTTTTTGATGAAATTTTTGTGGTTATAATGAAAAAATGCTTCTTCACAAGCAATGTTTTATTATTTGGTTTTAGAAGTTTATTATTTTATGATCAATCCTAATAGGGGGTGTACAAGTGTGTCGAAGTTTTAAATATTTTTAGCCTCCACCAACAAGGGAAAGTTACTACTTCTACAAAAAAGGAGAATTTGCCTACAGTGGACGTAGATAGTATGGCCTAAATTTAACATTAACAGCCACATTATACAAAATGAAGTAAAAATTTTTTTTAGATAATTTGGATTCCTATTTAATTTTTTTTTTTTTTTATACAAAAAATTTTTCAAAATTTAATATCTAAGAAAATATATAGAAAATTTTGTCAAATTTTTATTTCTAAGAAAATGTATAGAAAATTTTGTCAAAATTTAATTTCAATCGTTTTGTTTTTTATTGTTGGCTTCTCTTCAATCGTTATTGTTGTTTTTGATCTCAGCTTAAAGCCATGCATTGGCTAAACTACAAGTGTAGCTTAACCAACAGAGGAAAAGTATGCTTGTCAAATTTATTTGGGCAAAGACCTATAGACTGCAAGATGGTTGGATGTACAGCTGTTTCGGAACTACCACATTCCTCATCAGCATCCTCTACTTGCAGCAAAACTATCAACTAATTATCAGAATAAATTCGGGTAATTCACTTAACCCAAAGTGAACTACACTTGAACCTCCCGAAAAAGGTTTTGATAGTCGGCTACTGCCTAAACAAATTTGCCAGCATATCTCTTTTCCCTTGCCAAACTCAAATCATCGATTTGAATGTATTTGGCTGGGTTTGTTTTTGAGCGTGCTTCCTCTATCTTCATTCGTTTTGTTTTTTATTGTTGGCTTCTCTTCAATCGTTATTGTTGTTTTTGATCTCAGCTTAAAGCCATGCATTGACTAAACTATAAGTGTAGCTTAACCAACAGAGGAAAAGTATGCTTGTCAAATTTATTTGGGCAAAGCCCTACAGACTGCAATATGGTTGGATGTACAGCTGTTTCGGAATTACCACATTCCTCATCAGCATCCTCTACTTGCAGCAAAACTATCAACCAATTATCAAAATAAATTCGGGTAATTCACTCAACCCAAAGTGAACTACACTTGAACCTCCCAAAAAAGGGTTTGATAGTCGGCTACTGCCCCCTTTTTCGGGAGGGTCAAAATTTTATTTCTATAGAAAATTTTGTCAAAATTTTACTTCTATAGAAAATTTTGTCAAAATTTTACTTCTTTAGAAATTTTTGTCATAATTTTATTTTTATAAAAATGTGAACAAAATGTTATTTATTTAGACAGTTTTGTCAAAATTTTATTTCTTTAGAAAATTTTGTCATAATCTCATTTTACAGTAAATTTTTTCAAAATTTTATTTCTATAGAAAATATTGTCGAAACTTTATATCTATAGCAAGTATTATCAAAATTTTCCCTCTATAGAAGATTTTGTCAAAATTATATTTCTATAGAAAATTTTGTCAAAATTTTATTTCTATAGAAAATTATGTCAAAATTTTATTTCTATAGAAAATTTTGTCAAAATTTTATTTCTATAGAAAATTATGTCAAAACTCTATTTCTATAGAAAATTTTGTTAAAATTTTATTTCTGTAGAAAATTTTGTCAAATTTTTATTTCTACAGAAAATTTGGTCAAAATTTTATTTCTACAGAAAAGTTTGTCAAAGTTTTATTTCTACAGAAAATTTTGTCAAAATTTTATTTCTATCGAAAATTGGGAAAAATTATATTTCTGCACAAAATATTGCCAAAATTTTATTTCTACAGAAAATTTTGTCAAAATTTTATTTCTACAGAAAATTTTGTCAAAATTTTATTTCTAGAGAACATTTTGTCAAAATTTTATTCCTATAGAGAATTTTGTCAAAATTTTATTTCTATAAAAAATTTTGTCAAAATTTTATTTCTTCAGAAAATTTTGTCAAAATTTTATTTCTAGAGAACATTTTGTTAAAAATTTATTTCTGTAGAAAATTTTGTCAAAATTTTATTTCTATAAAAAATTTTTTCAAAATGTTATTCCTATAGAGAATTTTATCAAAATTTTATTTCTTTAGAAAATTTTGTCAATATTTTAATTCTATATACCACCACCGTGGTGCAATGGTTAGCATGCCCGCCGTGCATACACAACGTCGTGGTTTCGATTCCTGCTTCCACCGAACACCAAAAAGATTTTCAGCGGTGGATTATCCCACCTCAGTACTGCTGGTGACATTTCTGAGGGTTTCAAAGCTTCTCTAAGTGGTGTCACTGCATTGTGGAACGCCGTTCCGACTTGGCTATAAAAAGGGGATCCCTTGTCATTGACCTTAACATGGAATCGGGCAGCGCTCAGTGATAAGAGAGAAGTTCACCAATGTGGTCTCACTATGGACTGAATACACTAAGTGAGTCTGATACATCGGGCTGCCACCTAACCTAACCTAACTTTCTATAGAAAATTATGTAAAAATTCTATTTCTATAGAAAATTATTTCAAAAGTCTATTTCTATAAAAAAAAATTGTTAAAATTTTCTTTCTACAGAAAATTTTGTTAAAAATTTTATTTTTATAGAAAATGTCAAAATTGTATTTCTATAGAAAATGTCAAAATTTTATTTCTATAGAAAACTAGCGTAACCCGGCCCGCTTCGCTGCGCCTTCCGAAGCGTATTTGGAGGAACATTTTGCGTTAACTTAGTCAACTATATCCTTCGTGCTGAAAACAAATTCGAAAAGATTTCAATTCTTTTAAACAAAACGGACTACTTGATTTTTCGTTTATAGGTACAAATACGGCGGGAGAGGGTGTGCCCTTTCCTCCAAATTTTTTTAATAATGTTCTGTATTCAAGTAGTTGGACAATCTTGTATATTTCTTGTGAATTTTAAGTGTGGTTTGTCAAGGAAAGGTATCCTTCTCCTCAACATATCTGAAAATTAAGCACTCTATTATAACATACAAAGAATTACTGTGTCCCATCCAATAAATCGGAAAAAGCAAAAGTAGTAAAAAATTTTACCACATTAACATTTGCTAAAATGTTGGAAAATGATGCACCCTATACGTTGGCTGCCAATTTCATGTAAATTTAAGTTCTTTACTAAAAAGAAGTCTGGCAGAAGCCTGTGCAAGAATCAAAAATTATGTACCGAGTTCCCATTTTCGGACAACCCTCTAATTTCAATTTAAGAAAAAAAAAACGGACAAAAGGGAACCCTCCCCCCACCTTCGCTCCACTCCGACCTGATATCGGACTATCACGTACCCTATATTAATTTCGCAACTACTCAATGGTTCCTATAAATTCTATCGAAGTAAATCGACAAAGTTTATTTCAATTTTCCCCTTCCCTAACCAGATATCGAAAAATCATATACTAATTTAAAAATCATGTATAAATTTAATCACCTCCTCCCACGTTCCCTGTAAATTTCAAGTAAATCGGCGATGTTTAAATTTTGCTCTATTGTTTTAAAGGGACGTCACTTTCCCCGATACAATATCGACAAACACCGTAGTGAATAGCACCCCTAGCCTTCCCTGAAAATTCTTGAAACTTTCCTTCAAGTGTGGGGCAAGGAAGGTTGCTTCTTCGTTCATAACCTTCCCCCACTGCTTTTGTAAATTTCAAGAAAACTTAATTTTTTTTTTGCAGTTTTAGAGGAAGGCCTCCTCCCCGACCAAATGTCGAAAAGCGTATCTTTTGTAAACGTCCCAGAAAATGTCAAGCAAATTATAAGCCTAAAGGGGCGGCCTCTCTTCCGTCCAAATATCACAAAATCAGGTATCAACTATTACGGTTGACGGAGGTTACGATCTCTCCAAAGTGCTCTGTAAATTTCAAGTAACTCGGTAAAGTTTAATTGTTTCTCTGCATGTACTTAAGAGAAGCGGATGTCTCCCTATGCCCTTTTATTTTTATTAAAAAATCAGGAACCTGATATAAATTTCATAACCTCACCCATTTTTTCCGTAAAATTTCAGTCGGGGGAGTTTAGTTTTGTTTGAACTTTCAAAAAAAAAATTGGGCAAAGGGGTGGTCCCCCTCCCCGAGCAAATATCGAAAAATAATGTAGCGGATTTTGGTCTAGATGCCAACTCCAACATTCAATGGAAATTTCAAGCAAATCGCATAATTTTGTTCCAAGTTTCAAAAAGTAGGGCAAGTGGGAGGTCCCCCTCCCCATCCACATATGAAATCATCGGGTACCCCATATTAATTCCATAACCTCGCCACATGTTCTCTGTAAATCTCAGATAATTTAGAGAACTTTAGTTTTTTCACTGTACTTTAAAAAAAGTCGAACAAAGGGGAGGCCCCCCTCCGCTGCCAAATATCGAAATAAAAAGTAGCGGATCTTTGTCTAGATGCCAACCCCAATCTTCAACGAAAATTTCAACCAAATCGGTCAACTTTGGTCCAATTTTCAAAAAGTCCGACAAAGGGGAGGTCCCCCTCCGCGACCAGGTGTCAAAAAATGAGGTACCCTATTTTTACCACATGAACGCCCCCTACGATCTCTGAAAGCTTCAAGTAAATCGGTTCAGCCGTTTCGTAGCCAACTCGGACCACACAAACAAACTAAAAGTCGCTTAAGGGGAGGTACCCCCTCCCGATCAAATTTCGAAAAAAAAAAATTGCGAATCTTTGTCTAGGGATCACCCCCTACTATCCCTGAAAACTTCGTGCAAATCGGTCAAGTTTGGTTTAATTTTCAAAAAGTCGGACAAAGGGGAGGTTCCTCTCCGCGACCATATGTCAAAAAATGAGGTACCCTATTTTCAGCACATGAGTGCCCCCCACGATCTCTGAAAGTTTCAAGTAAATCGGTTCAGCCGTTTTCGCGCCAACCCGGAACATACAAATAAACAAACAAACAAACAAACAAATAAACAAACATAATTTGAATTTTATGTATATAGATAGATAGATATCAAAATTTTATTTCTATAAAAAATATTGTAAACATTTTATTTCTATAGAAATTTTTGTCAAAATTTTATTTCTATAGAAAATTTTGTCAAAATTTTATTTCTATCGAAAATTGGGAAAAATTATATTTCTATAGGAAATTTTGTCAAAATTTTATTTCTATAGAAATTTTTTTGTCAAAGTTTTATTTTGTCAAAATTTGATTTCTATAGAAAATTTTCTCAAAATTGTATTTCTATGGGAATTTTTGTTAAACTTTTATTTCTATTGAAAATTTTATTTCTATAGAAAATATTGTCACCATTTTTTTTAGAGAACATTTTGTCAAAATTTTATTTCTATAGAAAATTTTGTCAAAATTTTATTTCTATAAAAAATTTTGTCAAATTGTATTTCTTTAGAAAATTTTGTCCAAATATTATATCTTTAAAAATTTTGTCAAATTTGAATTGTATATCAGATTTTATCAAAATTTTATTTTAAAGAAAATTTTTTCAAAATTTTATTTCTATAGAAAATGTAGTCAACATTTTATTTTTTAGAAAAGACGTTGTCAAAATGTTATTTCTATAAAAAATTTGTCAAAATTTTATTTCTATAGTAAATTTTCTCATAATTTGATTTCTAGAAAAAATTTTTGTCAAAATTTTATTTATATAAAAAATTTTGTCAAAATTTGTATTATATAGAAAATGTTGTCAAAATTTTATTTTTATAGAAGATTTTGTAAACATTTTATTTCTATAGGAGATTTTCTCAAAATTTTATTTCGTTAGAAAATTTGTGAATTACCACTTAGTTGCAGATAAATACTTTGAAAATCTACCAAAACATCGAGAATGCTACCGAACAGTAAAAAAAACTATCATTTTTTCCTTAAGTTCAGCCGTGCCGAAGTTTTAGTTAAATCGGCAGACCAATTTTTTCATAAAACTCTTTTCGATAAAAATCAACTAAATCGGATAAAAATTTGGAATTTCTAGATTCCTCAAAAACAATTCGTCGAATCGGTCTTAACGAGAGACATGCCTGCTTATATACCTAAAGTACTTCTAAATTTTGAATTTTAGGTAAATCAAATAAAGAAAAGATGCCGTATCTAGAAGTTAAATCGGGAGTTCGATCTCTATGGGGACTACACCAAAACATGAACTGATACGCACTATATTTGGCACATCTATTTGTGAACGTAAAGTGCCTCTGTATTTCCAATTTATAAAAAATCTGATAAAAAAATAAATAGATATGAAGCTATATGGACCTATTTTCACAAAATTTTAACCGTATTGGATTATATTTATTCTTCCATGAGCCTAATCTGTGAAGGTTGGTTTATATGGATTTGAGAGCAATATCTCGATGCATTGAAAATGGAATGACAAAGTTAGTATACACCCTAAATGAATGATGAATATATAACAAAAAGTCATAATCTTGAATCTTTAGTCATAAATCCATTTTTGAACTCAATTCTAAAAACTGCTGCCTAAGCTTAAAAATAATTCATCCGGCAATTTTATAAGCATTTGTTATATACAACTTACCAGCTTCCAAATTATTTATATTTAGTTTAATGATTGATTTGGAGCCAAAGAAGCAACGAATTACACACAGGATACATTTAAAAAATTCACTTTTGAAATAAGAATTTTGAAATGTTTCTGTTGGATGACAATTTTTAATTTTTTCCTGTAGTGATTTTTAATAGATTGGTATAAACGGTCTTTCTAAATATATTTAAAAAAAATTTAAGCCGAAATGCAATATCATATTGTAATTTAAATTAAGAATAAATTAAATCATGTGTCAAGTACAAAGTGTCCTCAAAATAAAGTCTGGATAAATATATCCTATTTGTTAAGGATTTTAATTTTTTTAATCGCTTACAAAATAACAATAGTCGAATTTAAGGGCAATTTAATCATTTGGGAATTTTTTAAAAAATTATTTCAAAGCTTTTATAGCCTAGTTAAGGTCAACAATTTCATCTCATTTCTCTACACATCACTGTAGCAAATATTGTCTTTCCCTTGTTAACTTTTAGTTTACCTTAATTTTGAAACTGCAGCATTGAATTTCACATTGACTACACTGCTACTAAGGATAAGAATCGTCATGATTCTCCATAACCGAATTACCATCAAAATAAAGTCAATATTATAGACCATCTGTATGCATAAGATAGTAGCTAAGATGGGGCATCAAAAAATGGGAAATTTGAAGTGATTGGCAAAATGTATGACTGGGTGCTCATGTTGCCAAAAATTATAACTTAAGGCTAACAATATCCATAAACAAGAGATCAAGCAGACTACTACGTATCCAATGTAGAAATCATGAAATTGAAGTTCATTTCAATTCTGTGTGGATTCCTCCTTGGGCTTGACTTTTTATTCACTTTTTTGTGTATGCTCTTCCGAACAGATAGTCACTTTGTGTCTGGGTTGATGTTTGTATTACACCATGGGACAAAAAGTTTCTATCAAAATGAAATTTTGTCAAAATTTCCCATAGAACTGAAATTTTGACCAAATGTCCTATAGAAATGAAATTTAACTTTCACAAACAAAATTTTGCAAAAACTTCTTTTGACCAAATGTCCTATAGAAATGAACCTTTGACAAAATTTCCTACGGATATGAAATGTTGACGAAATTTCTATGGAAAATAAATTTAGGTAAAAGTTGCTATAGAAAAGGAATTTTGACCATATTCGCTAGAAAAATAAAGTTTTGCAAACATTATCATATTGAAATTCACTTTCGATTAAAAATAAAATTTCCTATAAAAATTAACATTTATAAACTTATCTTAAGTAACTTAACAAAATTTTGCAAAAATTTTATTTATAAATGAAGTTTTGACAAATTTTCCTATAGAAATCAAATTTTGACAAATTTCTTATAGAAAAGGAATTTTCGCTAATTTTCCTATTAATAAGAAATTTTGCAATTATTTTCTTAAAAAAGAAATACATATTGAAAAAATTTCCACCGAAATGAAATTTGAAAAAAGATCCTTCCGAAATAAAATTTTTAGTAAATTTTCTTATAGTAAAGAACGCCGTTCGGACTCGGCTATAAAAAGGAGGTCCCTTGTCATTGAGCTTAACTTGGAATCGGGCAGCACTCAGTGACAAGAGAGAAGTTCACCACTGTGGTATCACAATGGACTGAATAGTCTAAGTGAGCCTGATACATCGGGCTGCCAACTAACCTAACCTATAGTAAAGAATTTTTTACTAAATTACCTATAGAAATGAAATTTTGGAAAAATTACCTATAAGAATAAAAAATTTGCAAAATTTTGGGCACAAATGAAATTTTGATTAAATCTTGTTGAATAGAAATTTTGACAAAATTTCTCATAGAAAGAAACCTTAACAAAATTTCTCTTAGAAACGAAATTTTGACAAAATTTTCAATAGATGTGAAAGCTTGAAAAAAAAATTGAGCAACATTTATATTAAAATGAAATTTTGAGAAAATTCCTTATAGAAGTAAAATTTGGACATAATATTCTATAGAAATTAAATTTTGAGAAAGTTTCCTATAGAAATGTTATAAATTTTTCTGTAGAAATTAACTTTTGAGAAATATTTTGATAGAAATGACATTTTTCCAAATTTTCCAAAAAAATTTGTGCAGAAATTTCCGATAATTTTTTTTGCAAAATTTCCTATAGAAAAGAAATTTTAACAAATTTTCCTATAAAACGAACTTTTGAAAAAATTTCCTATAGAAATGAAATTTGGACAAAATTTTCAATAGAAATTAAATGTTGATAAAAGTTCCTATAGGTATGAAATTTTTCCAAATTTCATAAAGGTATACAATTTTGATAAAAAGTCCTATTGGGATAAGATTTGGACAACATTTTTGAAAATAAACCACAAATACGACTTTACTGACTTTAGTTGTAATTAAGCCGTCGTTTGTGTATTAAAAACAATAAGTAGACATAACGTTTCTTTAGATAAAAATCAATGCGTTGTATAAAGTACGGAATTCCTAAATTTACAATATGCGTTTCAACACAATAACAAGGAATCAAAGAGGAAGAAAATAAAATTTTGAAATTTTATTTCTTTAGAAAATTATGTCAAAATTTCTATTCAGATAAAATTTTCTCAAATTTTTCTATAGAAAAAAAAATTGACAATAATTTCTATCGAAACGAAATTTTGACATAATATTCTAAATAAATATAATTTTGACATAATTTTCTAAAGAAATAAAATTTTGATAAAATTTTCTATGGCAATAAAATTTTTACAAAATTTTCTATGGCAATAAAATTTTGATTAAATTTTCTATAGAAATAAAATTTTGACAAACTTTTCTAAAGAAATAAAATTTTCACAAAATTTTCTATAGAAATAAAATTTTTTACAAAATTTTCTATAGAAACAAACATTTTACAAAATTTCCTATAGAAATGAAATTTTTATAAAATTTTCTATAGGTATGAAATTTTGCCAAATTTCATAAAGGTATACAATTTTGATAAAAAGTCCTATAGTAATAACATTTGGTCAAAATTTCCTATGGGTACGAAATTCTGATAAAAATTCCAATAGAAATGAAATTTTGACAAAATTTTCTATAAAAATAAAAATTTTGATAAAAATTTCTTATAGAAATTAAATTTTGATAAAAATTTATCTGTAAAAATTTAACAAAATTTCCCATAGGTCATAAATACAATTTTTACAAAATGTTCTATAGTAAAGAAATTTTGATAACGTTCTTCCATAGGAAAGAGCCACCGTGGTGCAATGGTTAGCATGCCCGCCTTGCATACACAAGGTCGTGGGTTCGATTCCTGCTACGACCGAACACCAAAAAGTTTTTCAGCGGTGGATTATCCCACCTCAGTAATGCTGGTGACATTTCTGAGGGTTTCAAAGCTTCTCTAAGTGGTTTCACTGGAATGTGGAACGCCGTTCGGACTCGGCTATAAAAATGAGGTCCCTTGTCATTGAGCTTAACATGGAATCGGGCAGCGCTCAGTGATAAGAGAGAAGTTCACCACTGTGGTATCACAATGGACTGAATAGTCTAAGTGAGCCTGATACATCGGGCTGCCACATAACCTAACCTAACCTAACCTAACCATAGGAAAGAAATGAAATTTTGCAAAAATTTTCTATAGAACTGAAATTTTGCAAAAATTTTCTATAGAAATAAAATTTTGACAAAATTTTCTATAGAAATAATATTTGTTACAAAATTTTCTATAGAAACAAACATTTTACAAAATTTCCTATAGAAATGAAATTTGGACAAAATTTCCAATAGAAATGAAATTTTTATAAAATTTTCTATAGGTATGAAATTTTGCCAAATTTCATAAAGGTATACAATTTTGATAAAAAGTCCTATAGGAATATTATTTGGTCAAAATTTCCTACGGGTACGAAATTCTGATAAAAATTCCAATAGAAATGAAATTTTGACAAAATATTCTATAAAAATAAAAATTTTGATAAAACTTCTTATAGAAATTAAATTTTGATAAAAATTTATCTGTAAATAAAAATTTAACAAAATTTCCTATAGGTCATAAATACAATTTTGACAAAGTTTTCTGTAGTAAAGAAATTTTGATAATGTTTTTCCATAGGAAAGAAATGAAATTTTGCAAATATATTCTATAGAAATGAAATTTTGACAAAATTTTCTATAGAAATGAAATTTTGAAAAATATTCTATAGAAATAAAATTTTAACAAAATTTTCTATAGAAATAAAATTTTAACAAAATTTTCTATAGAAATAAAATTTTGACAAAATTTTCTATAGAAATAAAATTTTGACAAAGTTTTCTATAGAAATAAAATTTTGAAAAAATTTTCTAAAGAAATAAAATTTTGTAAGATTTGCTGTATAATATAAATTTTGATAAAATTTCCTATAGAAATGAACTTTTGATAAAATTTCCTAATTTCCTAAATTTCCTAAAATTTAACAAAATTTCCTATAGGTCATAAATACAATTTTGACAAAATTTTCTGTAGTAAAGAAATTTTGATAATGTTTTTCCATAAGAAAGAAATGAAATTTTGCAAATATGTTCTATAGAAATGAAATTTTGACAAAATTTTCTATAGAAATAAAATTTTTAAAAATATTCTATAGAAATAAAATTTTCTATAGAAATAAAATTTTAACCAAATTTTATATAGAAATAAAATTTTAACCAAATTTTATATAGAAATACAATTTTAACAAAATTTTCTATAGAAATAAAATTTTGATAAAGGTTTCTATAGAAATAAAATTTTGATAAAGGTTTCTATAGAAATAAAATTTTGAAAAAATTTTCTAAAGAAATAAAATTTTGTAAGATTTGCTATATAATAAAAATTTTGATAAAATTTCCTTTAGAAATTAAATTTTGATAAAATTTCCTTTAGAAATTAAATTTTGACAAAATTTCCTTTAGAAATTAAATTTTGACAAAAATTCCTATAAATTTGCTTTAAAATAAAAATTTTGGTAAATTTTCCTAGAGAATTAAAATTTTAACAAAATTTGCTCTAGTATCATTTCTATTTGGTAAAATTTCTTTTAGAAATGAAATTTTACAAACATTTTCTTTAGAAATGAAATTTTGCAAAAATTTTCTAAAGAAATTAATCTTTTACAAACATTTTCTAAAGAAATGACATTTTGCAGAAATTTACTATAGAAATGAAATTTTTATAAAATTTGTTTTAGAAATTAAAATTTTAAAAACAATTTTCTCTAGCAATGAAATTTTGCTAAAATTCCCTTTAGAAATCAAATTTTGGGAAAGTTGAAAGAAATTTTGCAATAATTTCCTATAGAAGTGAAAAATTTGTGTAGCAATTAAATTTTGACGAATTTTTCTATATAAATTATATTTTGACAAAATTTTCTAAAGAATAGATATTTTGTCGAAATTTCCTGAAATACATAGTGTAGTATAATTGACTTTTAGACAACAACTGTCTTATTCTTTATTTTCATAAAATGTATAACTAAATATTAAACATAAGCATAGCCTACTGATACTTAATAAGAAAGTCAAAATAATAAAGTATATTTAAATAGTAATATGAAAATGTTAGTTCAAATGCCATATACATTCAAAGTCATGGCATGCTTTGATAAAATATAAAAACTTAATGAAGACTTAAGTTCATAACTCAACACCTCCCTCTTTTTAAGAATTCAACCAATAGCCAATTAAATATAAGCTAAGATGTATTTATATATATATACATATAAAATAACATTCAATGAGCAAATTCATAAATTTAATTCAGAGACATTACATAATTAATAATAAATATTTAAGTGTATAGTTTTTGCAAACGAGAAGATCTTCTTGGACCTACAACATCATATCTGTCAGACGTTGGATTCACATTCTCACCCTCAGGGCAATCAGTACATTTTCTTTCCTTTATATGATAGGAATTCCTTCTGTAAATCTTCCCATCTAGCAAACTCTTCACTATATACGATCTTGGAGTTCCATGATGACCAATGACAACCCCTGGAACCCACACACGAGAACCCTCATTTTTGAAAAATACATCTTCTCCAATATTCAAAATCCTTCTTTCCCGTGAGGTTCTGTTATAATATTTTTGAGAGTTTAACTTTTTCTTTTCTATATCATCCCTTATATAATTGTTGAATATATATCTACTATCTGGTCTTATTAAACTATCTGTAATTGGAATGCGAGTCCTCATGCGCCTATGTAACATTAACTGAGCTGGTGAATATCTATAATCTTTCACAGGGGTATTTCGGTATTCTAACAACGAGTTATATAAATCTTCCTTGTTATACGATTTTCGTAACATTTCTTTACAAATTCCTACAGCCCTCTCGGCTAAGCCATTGCTCCGTGGGTAGTTGGGGCTGCTTGTGATTATTTTAAAATTCCATCTTTTGGCAAATTCCAGACACTCGTATGAACCAAATGGCATGTTATCGGCTATAACCAGCCTAGGAATACCAAATCTCGAAAATACTTGAATCCAACCATCCACAACGTCAGATGAAGTCTTCGACTTCAATTGGAGTAACTCAATCCATTTACTATAGTAATCAACTATTACAAGATATGACTTCCCTGCATATTCCAAAATATCACAACCTACTTTAATAAATGGCATTTCAGGAATTTCATGAGATATAAGCGGTTCCTTTATGTTGGAAGATCTATTCTCTTGACATTTTCTACATTTTAATATCATTCTTTCAATATCCTCATTCATATGCATCCAAAAGAATAACTCAGATGCCCTTTTCCTTGTCTTTGATATGCCCATGTGACTATCATGCAATTTATCTAAAATTCTGCACTTCATATTACGGGGAACCATTATTCTTTCGTTATAAAAAACAAGACCATCATCCACAGTAATATCATTTCTTTTACTATAATAAGCTCTAACGAATTCGGCCAACTTTTCTTTCACTGGCCAACCATTAAGTACATATTCCCTTATAGTGCTTAACAACTCGTCGTCTTTACTTTCCTTTCGTAGATCCTCTAATCCTTCGTCATTTATATTGATGGTATGGACCATATCAGAAACACCTCGTTCTTCCTCTAAATCCCCAGTGTCAATAAAATTTCTAGATAAATAATCAGCAACAACAATACTCTTTCCTGGTTTGTAAACTACTTCAACATTATAAGGAAACATTTTCAACCGCAATCTCTGGAGTCTCGTCGAACCAATCTTGTTTATGTCTTTCTTAAATATAGTCTCTAAAGGTTTATGGTCTGTGTTTATAATGACTTTTTTACCATATATAAACTGATGAAATTTCTTGCAAGCAAATACTATTGCCAAAAACTCTTTTTCAATTTGTGCATACTGCCTTTCAGTAGTCGATAATGACCTTGAGGCAAACGAAATAATTCTATTCTCTTGAAACAAACAACAACCTAAACCATCCTTTGATGCATCAGTCTGAATAACAATATCTCTATTCTCATTAAATGGGGTAAGAACGACATAACCACATACAGCCTTCTTTATATTTTCAAAACATTCTGCATGTGCTGCCAAAATCTGGTATTCAACATTCTTCTTCAGAAGTTCACGAAGATGTGATGTCAAGTCTGCTAAATTCGGAATAAATTTTCTTAAATAATTAACAAGTCCAAGGAAGGATTGCAATTCAGTCTTATTTTTTGGACATTGAAGACCCAGTATTGCCTCAATTCTCTTTGGATCCGGTTGAATACCCCTACCCGATACAATGTGGCCTAAAAATTTCACTTCTTGCACTCTAAACTGTATTTTCCTACTATTCAATTTGACATTGCACTGTCTAGCCCTTTTCAAAAACATCTCTACATTTCTATCATGCTCCTCAATTGTTTTACCACCTATAATAATATCATCAATGTAAATGCTAACTCCTGGAAGGTCCCCAAATGTGTTATAATTATAGCGCTGAAAGACCTCAGATGCTGTTACAAGCCCAAACGGAAGGCGTTTGAACCTGTAGCATCCGAACGGTGTACTAAAAGTAACTAAATCGCTGGATTCATTAGTCAAAGGAACATGCCAAAATCCGTCTTTTAAATCAAAAACTGAAAAGTATTCATATTCAACTAAACTTGATGTAATTTCTTCAAATGTGGGTATCTGATAGTGATCTGGAAGAACATGCTTATTAAGTTCACGTGGATCCAAGCACAAACGAAGACTACCATCTTTCTTTTCTCGGATCACTAAATGATTCACCCATGCCTGTGGTCTTGAAGACTTTTCTATAATTTTCCCTAGTTCCATTTCGTCTAATTTTCTCTTTAATTTATCCCTAATCTTAAATGGAATTCTTCTGGGTGGATGAGCAACTGGAACTGCATGAGTACTAATTTCAATTTTATATTCATCTTTGAATCTGCCAATTCCTTCGAAAACGTCCCTGTACTTATTTATTAACCCGTCTAGTCATTCAGTCTTTTCCATATTCCAAATTCGCTTGATTAGACCCAAGTTGACACATGAGTCTCTTCCAAGTATAGGCCTATATCCATCTTTAACTATAAGAAAAAGTTCTTCTCTCAAATTATCTTTTGCAACACAAGGCAGAACTATTTCTCCAATGGGACATATCTTATGACCACTATATGAAGTCAACATAGTTTTTGTAGGCTTTAACGAAGGATTTTTAATTATTTGTCGAAGAATATAAAAAGGAATTATGTTCGCATCGGAACCGGTATCTAATTTAAATTTCACAGGCGTATTTAAAACCATAACTTCATGCATCCAAACGTCTTTCTTACTACTAGATTTAATGCTGTAGGTTAAAGCAAATTCACTATTTGTATCCGAATCCTCTTCACCATAGCTTAGAGTATTCACCTTTACTGCTCTAGACTTACATGCCACAGAAAAATGATTCAATTTCTTACATTTATGACACTTCTTTCCAAAAGCCGGACAATTATCTTTACGATGAATCTTAAAACACTTATTACACTGTCTATTTGTCCTATATTTTGTAGTGCTATCTTTACCTGGAGCCTTAGTGTATAACTTATCAATACAAGCATCATCATTGTTGTCTGTTATTCCAGAATGTTCTTTAACTTCATCCACAATTTTCTTCGTCTCTTGAACGGCCCGGACTTGCTCCTTCTGTTTCTCAAATATTTTGCATTCAAGTGTTGCTTGTTCCATTGTTATGTTCTCCATTTTCAACAATTTTTCTTGAAGCTTTTTATCAGAAACGCCCAAAACTATACGGTCTCTAACCATTTCGCATACATTTGAAAACTCACAGCTGCTTGCTAACTCTCGGATTTCTTTAATAAAGCTTTCAACTGGTTCATGTTCCATTTGATTTCTGTTGTAAAATACAAATCTTTCATATAAGATATTTGTGTGTGACCCAAATAAATTGTCTAGCGCATTTATAACTTTCTCGTAACTCTTTCGATCTTCATCGGATAATTCCAAATTTCTTATTATTTCCTTGCCATCTGGTCCAATTTGATTTCTTAGCAATGCCAATTTTGATGCTTCGCTTAATTTTACATTTCTCGCCACAATGAAATCTTCAAAATCTTCCTTGAAAATTTTCCAATTCTTTTTCTGATTTCCCGAAAGTTTCAAGTCACCAACAGCTTTAAGAGAGTCCATTTTGTATGTATGTATATGTTCACGTAGGTAAATTCGTTAAAATTTTGTTTTTACGACTGCGCCATGTAGTATAATTGACTTTTAGACAACAACTGTCTTATTCTTTATTTTCATAAAATGTATAACTAAATATTAAACATAAGCATAGCCTACTGATACTTAATAAGAAAGTCAAAATAATAAAGTATATTTAAATAGTAATATGAAAATGTTAGTTCAAATGCTATATACATTCAAAGTCATGGCATGCTTTGATAAAATATAAAAACTTAATGAAGACTTAAGTTCATAACTCAACACATAGGAAGACTTTTCGTGTTTTATAGTAACCTTTCATTAAAATGTCTGTTGCCTTGTGTTATTTGCTTTCTTATTTGTTACTCTAGCTTCGACTGTTGTGATTATTTTTTTTTTCGAAAATGCTTAAATATTCGGTTGCATCTCATCATAAATAAAAAGCTTTTGGCAGTGTTTTTTTTTTTTTGTAACTTAGTTCGTCTTCTTGATTTTGGCCATTGGAAGAGGGTTCGGGTTGCTTGAGCTATTTCATTTGCCTTCTTCTTTTCGTTCGAAATTCATAAACTTATCCATGGTACATTTTGTTTTTCGATTTGTTTATTTCAAAGTTGGAAAATGTTCTTTTCATTCACATTAAACCACAATTGCAGCCTTTAGGCAAAATAATCTTTTTTGATGGTTATTGGGATTTGTGTAATGGCGAGGTTTGATTACACCAACCAAACAGAGGGTAACTTAGCATTGCATACATCAGCCAAAGACCCCAGCAGCATTCATGGTCAGACTTTAAATGAGATTTGATATAATTAAAAAAAAATAGATTTATAAAATTGAAAGGTTGATTTTCCAAGTAAGAAAAGTTTTGGTTTTTCTTGAAACGTGAAATATTTTTATTCCTCGAAATTTATATTATATTTTTGTATATTTTTAAGGAAATCAAAAGTTATTAAAAATCAATAGTTCTCTATATATCGTTTAATGCTTTAGGGAGTAAAATTGAATTTTGTAAATGAAAAATCTTTAAATGAAAAAAATTAAAATTTTAAATTAAATTTTCCATTGAAAAACAAATATGTTATTAATTTCCAATGTTCGTTTATTGCTAAAATATTCTCTCTTAACTTTATTATGTCTCTTTACTGAAGCCTCTTGGGATATTTTAATAGTAATTTTAATTTTTCCTGCTTGATTTATACGGAGTCTGTTATTTTGTTTCCACACAAGCAATTTATGAACACGAACTTATTCTCGTGGAATCAATTTCAATAATTTTGTTGACTTTTCAACAATTCGAAATAACTGCAATTGATTTTAAAAATTAAATTTTGCAAAAATCATGAAATTAATGACCATCGTTGAAATGTGGATGAGTGGATGAGGTGAAGTAAACAACAAACAAATTTCCATACTCTATCACATTAACAAGGACCGCATTAAAGGTAAAAATAATCTCATATTATTTAATTATTTCATTGTGGATAAGTTGATTGCTTTTTTAATGGTCCTGGATGCACAAATAAATGCATCGACGACGATATAATTCCACAAACAACAAGTGACCTGACAAGGTGAAAATACGATGTGGTTAATGTTAATGTTTAAAATATATCCATAATATTTTAAATTAAAAAGCGTACGAGCTATAGCAAAGAATGGTGATATAAAACGACTATGTTATGCTCGACATTGTATATAGTAAGATTTGTATATAGAAGACTGTGGATATCACACTGCTTGAATAATCCAATGATTGGTAAAAACACAAAAACTATGCCACATTTGGTATGCGCACACAAAAAATTTTTTTTCTGATTCAATCACGAAATTAATTGATCCAATTAATTTTTTAATTGAAATGTCTTCAATCACGAAAATGATAGTATCAATCACAGTTTTAATTGGGCATAGAAAAAAATCTTGATTAAAAAATTAATTGAATTCATTACCAAATTTCAATTAATTTTTTAATTAATTCAATTAAAAATTTAATTGATGTTGATTGCAAAACCCAATTAATTTATTAATTAAAAAAGGTAACTATTTTCAATTACCTTTTGAATTGGCTTAGAATTTTTATTTGGATTAACAATTGATTGTTTGAAAAAAAATTTAATTAAAAATGTAAAAAAATGTTTATCACTTTTTTAACTTACTTAGTCTTCCGAATTTGATTAAAAGTTTATTGTATCAATTAACTTTTTAATCAAAAATTTTAAAATTTTCAATCATTGACTTAATTAACTTAATGTTTCTATCTTGATTAAAAAGTTAATTGTACCAATTAATTTATTAATTGAAAAAAATTTCAACTTCAATTAACTTTTTAATTGGAAATATTTTGGTGATATTTTTTTCTGTGCGGCTTCGAAAATGAATCGGAGTTCAATTGGATCGAAATTTGTGAGATCACAAAGGCCGACTATATCATACCCTAAAGCACCCCTACTGAATTAGTGAAGATAACCATTTATGGGGTGACATAATTTATTTATTTACTTACACGGCTAATAGCAGCCGGGACATTACAAAATATAACAATTCAATTAAATATAATTCTATATTACAATTGGGCCAGAAGGGACCCTATAGGTAAGTCAGAAGGGACTCGAAGTTAGTTAGTCGAGATGGGTCAGGAGGGACCCCGTTGAGCCAGTAAGGGCTCCGCGGAACTCGATAGGGTTCAACATATATCAACAAATGGGTCAGAAAGGACTCCATATACTCCGTTGAGCCAAAAAGGCTTAAAGTTCCAGCAGTCAGAGTATGGGCGCATCGTGTGTTTTAGAAATGGGCCAGAAAGGACCCTCCGAGCCTTTAGGCCAGTAAGTGCCACCGTATTATAGGGACTCCCGCCGTTAGATGAATAAAGCCGGGAACTTTATCTCAATCTCAACAGAAATGCTCGATCTTAGGAGCTATAATTTATCACAATGGACTGAATAGTCTAAGTGAGCCTGAATCTTAATCGGGCTGCCACTTTAACCTAGTAGCTATAATTGGGAAAATCGGGCAATACATATATATGAGGGCTATCTCTAAATCTGAACAATTTTCACTTAAATTTTGCTGACTTAAAGGGTACTACCAAAACAGTGGGTTACGACGAGCAGTTAGTAAATAAACGTAATATGAACCCATTTGTCGAAATCGGTCGAAGCCGACCGTCCAAATTCTTAACATTGAATATTCTAAATTACGAACGGTTTACCAAAATTTACATTCGATTTTACGAAAATGAAAATAAACAACAAATGCAGACTTCACTAAGTTTAGTTGTAATTAAGCGGTCGTCAGTGCATTAAAAACAATAAGTAGAATTACGCTTTCTTGAGATAAAATTCAATCCGTTCTACAAAGTACGGTATTCCTAAAACTCCAATATGCATTTCAAACACAACAAGGAATCGAAGAGGTCGAAAATAAAATTTTGAAATAAAATTTGGAAAAAATTTTCTATAGAAATAAAATTTTGACAAAATTTTCTATAGAAATAAAATTTTATTTCTACAGAAAATTTTGACAAAATTTTCTATAGAAAAAAATTTTAACATAATTTTTTATAGAAATAAAACTTTGGACATAATTTTCTATAGAAATAAAATTTTGAAAAAAATTTCTATTGAAATAAAAAAAAAAATAAAATAATTAAGCGGTCGTCAGTGCATTAAAAACAATAAGTAGAATTACGCTTTCTTGAGATAAAATTCAATCCGTTCTATAAAGTACGGTATTCCTAAAATTCCAATATACATTTCAAACACAACAAGGAATTGAAGAGGTCGAAAAAAAATTTTTGAAATAAAATTTGGAAAAAATTTTCTATAGAAATACAATTTTGACAAAATTTTCTATAGAAATAAAATTTTGTCAAAATTTTCTGTAGAAATAAAATTTTGACAAAATTTTCTATAGAAAAAAATTTTAACATAATTTTTTATAGAAATAAAACTTTGGACATAATTTTCTATAGAAATAAAATTTTGAAAAAAATTTCTAATGAAATAAAATTTTGACCAAATTTTCCTTAGAAATAAAATTTTGACAAAATTTTCTTTAGAAATAAAATTTTGAAAAAAATTTCTATAGAAGTAAAATTTTGACAAAATTTTCTATACAAATAAAATCTTGAAAAAATTTTCTATGGAAATAAAATTTTGACAAAATTTTCTACAAAATAAAATTAAAAAAAAAAAATCTATAGAAATAAACTTTTGACAAAATTTTCTATAGAAACAAAATCTTGGTAGATTATTTTTGGCTCGAGTGGCAACCATGATTATGAACCGAATAAAATTTGAACAAAATTTTCTATTGAAATAAAATGTTGACAAAATTTTCTATAGAAATAAAATTTTGACAATGATGAAAATTTTATTATGAACCGAATAAAATGTTAACAAAATTTTCTCTACAAATAAAATTTTGGTAGATTATTTTTGGCTCTAGTGGCCTAGTGGCAACCATGATTATGAACAGATATGGACCAATTTTTGTGTGATTGGATCACTTTTGGTATGGTTGTTAGCGACCATATACCAACATCATGTACCAAATTTCAGCCGGATCGGATGAAATTTTCTTCTCTTTGATGCTCCGCAAGCCAAATCTGGGGATCGGTTTATATGGGGGCTATATATAATTATGGACCGATGTGGGCCAATTTTTGCATGGTTGTTAGAGACCATATACCAACACCATGTACCAAATTTCAGGCGGATCGGATGAAATTTGCTTCTCTTTTAGGCTCCGCAAGCCAAATCTGGGGATCGGTTTATATTGGGGCTATATATAATTATGGACCGATGTGGACCAATTTTTGCATGGTTGTTAGAGACCATATACAAACACCATGTACCAAATTTCAGCCGGATCGGATGAAATATGCTTGTGTTAGAGGCTCCACAAGCCAAAGCTGAGGGTCCCTTTATATGGGGGCTATACTTAAAAGTAGACCGATATGGCCCATTTTCAATACCATCCGACCTACATTGATAGCAACTACTTGTGCCAAGTTTCAAGTCGATAGCTTGTTTCGTTCGGAAGTTAGCGTGATTTCAACAGACTGACGGACGGACGGACGGACATGCTTAGATCGACTCAGAATTTCACCACGACCCAGAATATATATACTTTATGGGGTCTTAGAGCAATATTTCGACGTGTTACAAACGGAATGACAAAGTTAATATACCCCCATCCTATGATGGAGGGTATAAAAATAATTTATTTAAATAATATAAATACTCATGAATTTCTTCTCATATTTATATGGTCTCTACTGACCTTGCAAAAATTGGTCCACATCGGTTCATAATTATATATAGCTCCCATGTAAACCGATCCCCAGATTTGACCTCCGGAGCCTCTTGGAAGTCCAAAATTCATCTGATTCAGTTGATATTTAGTACGTGATGTTAGTATATGCTATCCAACAACCATGCAGGAATTGGTTCATATCAGTCCATAATTATATATAGCCCCCATATAAACCGATCCCCAGATTTGACCTCCGGTGCCTTTTGGAGAAGCAAAACTCATCCGATCTGGTTGAAATTTGGTACGTGTTGGTAGTATATGATATTTAACAACCATGTCAAAAGTGGTCCAGATCAGTCCATAATAATATATAGCCCCCATATAAACCGGTCCCTAGATTTGGTTTTGGAGCCTCTTGGAGGAGCAAATTTCATCCGAGTCAATTGAAATTTGGTACATTGTATATATGGCCGTTAACATCCATGCCTAATTAGTTATATATAGCCCTCAGATAAATCGATCCCCAATCACACAAAAATTGGTCCATATCCAATTCATAATTCTATATTGCCCCCATATAACATAAGCGACCCCCATATTTCAATTTTCATGTCGATTTGTAATTATTATTAGACTTACCTATACATAATTTTTTTGTCTAATATATACCACGTATGGACTAACTCACAATTTAGAAAACGATGTTAAGAAGTTTTAAGATACCACAACCCAAGTAATTCGATTGTGGATGACAGTCTTTCGTAGAAGTTTCTACGCAATCCATGGTGGAGGGTACATAAGATTCGGCCTGGCCGAACTTACGGCCGTATATACTTGGTAATTCTACATTTTCTTAAATCCTTCAATGTAAATTCTACGCAAAATTTCACGTAAATCCGAATAAAACTTTAACGTCGTATGAGCTAAAAACATGCGATAGATATATATGAGAGCTATATGTGAAGCTGAATCGATTTCTCCTAAATTAAATAGGGCTGTATTCTAACCTGATTGGTCTAAAACTGCGATCCAGACTTTGATCACAAAAATGTGTTCATTGATAGACATGGACATGGCTAGCCCGATTCAAGGGCCGGTCCTGAGCAATATTGCCAAATACACTGTTTTGTGCATATCATCTCCTTCTGGGTGTTGGAAATGCATGCTCCCTGTTTTACAGTTTGGAGCAGAGCAGCGTTGCCACTACGAATTTTTATTTTGGACCAAAATTTTTCCATATTCGGACCAAATTTCCAATTTCGAAGAAAACTGCGTTAAAAAATATTTTATTGTTGTACATAGTAATTTTATTAAAAAAAATAAAGTAAATCAGAAAGGATTTATATGAAAAAATTGACTTTTTGAAAAGGTCTAATTTTAAAGTCAATTTTAGTTGACATCAACGCGAATTTGTCATTCGATTTGCTGTGATTGAAATGGTATCTAATCACACAATGAAAAAAAATATTCACAGCTCCAAAGATGTTGTCTTTACGCTAATGATTTTGATATTGATTCCCAACCAAAGAAGCAGAAAATTGAAGTGAGGACACATTGACGTCACAAATATATTTTACTAAACTGTCAATAATATTAAAGACGATCTAATTAATTGAAAAATGGGGGGGCGGTCAACTTTAAAAAAAATATTCATATAATCTCATGTGTAGAAAATTTTATTTATGCATAGGTATGTATACAATATTTTTATAATATTAAATTGAGCCGACGGGCTTTTTGGGAAGCAAGTAAATCAATGACTTCTTCAGTTCGGCGATGAACCTTAATGTCGGTTCACCGCCAACCTTTGAATCTACTCTCGCTAGTTGAGTTTCTAAGATACGTCTTTAATCTTTTCATTGTAGAAAATGAATGTTCGGATGAGCAAGTAGTAACTGCAGGGATGGAAAATGCAGTACTGTAGTACTTTTTTCAAAACTTTTTCACCCCGGTCAGTACCGTAGTACACCGCCAATGATTTAGTACCTTTTGTGTAGGCATTTTTGAGTCGATATCAGATTTATGGTACAATAGCTTTGACAAAATCTTTTAATATTTTGAGAAAGTAAATAAGGTTGATATTATTTGCTAATAGTCTTTTACAAATATGGCAAAACAGACATGTTCATGTGGGAAGAAAATCTCGATTTTGTAAAAGACATAGTCAAAAACAGGATTTTATTGAACTTCAAGAATGTTTTAGTCGAAAAAAGAATGCGATTCTATATTATCGATTTTTTGTTTCGGTAGAAAATGTTGTCAAAATTTTATTTCTATATAGAATTTTTGTACAATTTTATTTTTACAGAAAATGTTGTCAAAATTTTATTTCAATTGGAAATTTTGTAAAAATTTTATTTCTATAGGAAATTTTTGCAAAATTTTATTTCTATAGAAAAATTTTGCAAAATTTTTTTTCTATAGAATTTTTTTGCAAAATTTTATTTCTATAGAAAATTTTTGTAAAATTTTATTTATATAGAAAATTTTGTCAAAATTTTATTTTCTTTAAAATTCAGTCTCTTGACAATAATCTTCCAGTGAAATGTTTGTTGAAATTTAGTAAAAAGTACCTTTCCGCTCAAAAAATACCTTTTTTATACTTTCTTAAAAATTTTATTTTCCATCCCTGAGTAACTGGCAAAATTAACAAAATTTTTAAAAGAATATGTACGTTTGGAAATATCTCTTTATTGCTTCCATCGCTGAATTAGGCAGGTTCTTTTTGCAGGTTTTGCGCCATTTCATTTACACATGTGTGTTTGGCTGTTTCGTTGTTGTTGCTATGGCCAAACAAAGCGAGTCATGTTCACAAAAAGAACAAAAAAAACAGACAGCAGAAATACATTTTCCAAAAATTAAATTTGTGGTGCGAGAACAAAAACAATTTGTTTTTTTTTTCGACCGTCGTTTGACGGGCTTTTCAACTAGTATTCTATGATTTGTGCAAGTTTTATAGGTAAGCGTTTTTCAAAATAAAACCTCCAGCTTTTCTTCAACATCTTCGATAAGATTTTTCTATGCAGCTAAAAATATATATTTATTTATATAAAAATAATCATTCATTTCGGGGGGGGGGTTTGATCCCCCTCACCCCCCCCCCCCCCTGAATACTGCCTTGATTTTAAGCACATGAAATCTTTGGCCTCACGACAATATTTTTTTCAGTGCACATATACTATTGAATATGTGATAGAAATTTTAAATATGTACGTACTAGAAATAAATTATAAATTTTATCAAATTTATTTCATAAGTTTAAAAATTAAAAATCTTTTGGACCAAATTCCGTTTGGTCCGACCATCGGACCAAATTTAAAAATTAGAAATTTTTTGGACCAATTTTTCCGATAGGACCAAAACAGTAACGCTGGAGCAGAGTATGCAAATAAACGCTACAGTATAATGGTAGATAAAAAATTTCAAATAAATCGAGTACAAAATTCTCTCCGTTATTTTAATAACAAATTTCGTTTCTAAAATTTCGTTTCTTAGAAAAGAAATAATTTTTTGTAGCATATGAATTATTCGACTTCACCTGAATATTTATTATATTTTAATACCTTCATTTCTGAAACATTCTCTCATACGTATTGCGGTGATTACCCATATCCGGGATGTATAGGATTTAGCACAGAAGAATATTTCTCTTGAACAGTGTGAACAGAATAAACATTTTTCCGATGATGTCGGTGATAATGTATTAATAATACGATAATGGATAATATTGTATGTATGCATGTATTTATTTATTTATGTGTTTTGTTGTTTTTGTTTTTGCTTTCTTTTATGTTTATTAAATTGTTGATATATGAGTTTAAATATTTCATTTTCAACTTAACTCACAAATGCATGGATGCATTAAATAGAGCTCAATGACACACTTGCAACATACAAAGAGATACCAAGAGAAAATCACTTAGTGTACATGGACATAATTATGAGTATTACAGAGAGCACACACACACACCCAAGCGCACACATGTACTCACTCTCTTACTAGGTACATTCATTTATTAATGCAATTTACAAAATCATGAGAAAAAAATCATTGATATTCAAAATTATGACAATTAGGAGATGCATATGTACACACAAGGCAAGCATTTCATTGTGTAGGTCATGCGTGTATATCTGTGGCTTATAATTAAACCATGATGTGGCAGCTGAAAAGCGTTAAATCCCTTAAAAACAGCATGAACTGGCATCATCAATGCATTTCATTTTGGTATTTTTTAATTTAATTGTACTCGTAGTAATATTTATTTATTTTTTGTATTATTTCAATTTTCATCCTTTTTGTTATTGTTTGTCAGTGCATGCACTCTTAATGCATTCATAAAGATAACGAAATCTATTTTTAATAAATTAACCACATTTTATGGTTATTATTATTATTTTTTTTTTTTTGTACATTTGTTAATTGTATATATTTATAATGTTTATGTATGTTGTATGTGAGTATTTAAGACTGTATGTAACACATATGTATACAGATATACTTATTGTGGTATGTGTTGGTAATACCATGATTTGCATAATTAACTTAAAGTTAACATCGTTTATGCCAGAGTGTGGTCAATGCAAACTCAAGCGACCAACCGCTCACCCGCTCGCCCACCATTGTGTTTGTGTGTGTGGTTAATTCCTCAATTGATTTGTAACATCGGTTATCCATAATCGGTGAATGAGAATTGAGTATCATCATTGCGTTTTGTAAGTTTGGTGAACCACAATTGATAAAGTTGAATTTTATGATGATAGAAAGATGACTTTAGACACTGTGAATAGTTGATTAAATGAATATTGATGATGTCGTCAATGACAAGTGATTATAAATGCTCTACATTATAGATTTTAATACACATGCATGCATTATGAAAGCAATGTAATTAACGAGTCGAAAGGAGGGTTGTTTAAAGAAAAATAAAAAATTTGGAAAACGGGTCTAGCAAACGTTGGTCTTTTGCTACGAGAAGTTAATTAAAAAATTGTTTCTTAACAAATTTTATTTTTTTCCTTAACCCTGGAAAGTCATCCTTATTTTTTGTACACTAACGTCATCCTTTGTCATTTTGACTACGGCCTATTTTAAGACGCTTTAATTTTCATCATAATTAAAAATGACAACCAAAATTGAATTTATTTTATTAATCAATTGGTTATTAATTAGGTTGAATTAGTATAACTTACATTTCTCATTTCCTAATCGTCTAAAACGCATTTTAGATCGAAAATTAAATTACGCGTCGTCATATTGACGAAGGATGACTGTCTGAGTTAAATAAAAATCTTTTGTTTTTACTAAAACCACAGGGAATGAAGTTCTGTCTTTTTCTAAGAATCAACAGCTTTATAATGAAAACAGGTCAATATTTGATATAAAAACATTTTTGCAATTTTGAACTCCAATTGATATATCCTCCACCATAGGATGGAGGTATTTTAACTTTGTCATTCTGTTTGTAACACATCAAAATATTGCTCTAAGATCCCATAAAGTATATATTCTGGGTCGTGGTGAAATTCTGAGTCGATCTGAGCATGTCCGTCCGTCCGTCTGTTGAAATCACGCTAACTTCCGAACGAAACAATTGACTTGAAACTTGGAACAAGTAGTTGTTATTGATGTAGGTCCATAATTACATATAGCCCCCATATAAACCGATCCCCCGATTTGCCTCTAAGAGAAGCAAATTTCACCCGATCCGGCTGAAATTTGGTACATGATGTTAGTATATGGTTTTTAACAACCATGCAAAAATTGGTCCACATCGGTCCATAATTATATATAGCCCCCATATAAACCGATCCCCCGATTTGGCTTCCGTAGCCTCTAAGAGAAGAAAATTACATCCGATCCGGCTGAAATTTGGTATATGATGTTAGTACATGGTCCCTAATGACCATGCAAAAATTGGTCCATATCGGTCCATAATTCTAAATAGCCCCCATATAAACCGATCTCCAGATTTGACCTCCGGAGCCTCTTGGAAGATAAAAATTCAGTTGAAATTTGGTACGTGGTGTTAATATAAGGCCTCAAACACCCATGCAAAAATTGGTCGAAATCGGTCAATACTTATATATAGGCCCCATATAAACCGATCCCCAGATTTGACCTTCGGAACCACTTGGAAGAGCAAAATTCATCCGATTCGGTTGAAATTTGGTACGTGATGTTATTATATGGTATCCACCAACCATGCAGGAATTGGTTCATATCAGTCCATAATTATATATAGCCCCCATATAAACCGATCCCCAGATTTGACCTCCGGTGCCTTTTGGAGAAGCAAAATTCATCCGATCGGGTTGAAATTTGGTACGTGGGGGTAGTATATGATATTTAACAACCATGCCAAAAGTGGTCCATAATCATGTATAGCCCCCATATAATCCGATCCCGAGATTTGTTTTTGGAGCCTCTTGGAGGAGCAAATTTCATCCGAGTCAGTTGAAATTTGGTACATTGTGCATGTATGGCCGTTAACAACCATGCCTAACTAGGTCCATATCGGTCTGTAGTTATATATAGCCCTCAGATAAATCGATCCTCAATCACACAAAAATTGGTCCATATCAAGTTCATAATTGTATATAGCCCCCATAGAAGTGACCCCATATTTCAATTCTGGCTCTCTACGTATCTTGCAAAAAGTCCATTCGTAATTATTTGTAGACCTACCTATACATATCTTTCGTCCGATTTACACTCATATGATCATCGTGGCTCAAAATTTTTCTCCGATTTACTTGAAATTGTGAACAGGAAGTTGAATTAACATTCTTACTATACATGCAAAAATTGGTTGAAATGGGTTCAGATTTAGATATAACTGTCATATGTATCTTTCGCTCGATATGCACTTATATGGCCCAGAGGCCAAGAATTCGCTCCGAGTTACTTGCAATTTGGCACAGGGAATGAAATTAACATTTTAGCCACACATGTCAATTTTGGTTAAAATCGGTTCAGATTTAAATATAGCTCTCACATATATATGTTTTTCCGATTTGAGCAAAAATTACCAAAATGCCCACATTTTTCTTATACCATACCATTTTGATAGTACTCCTTCGGTTTTGTCTCAAAATAGGCCTCAGTTTCGGCGATCACCTCTTCATTGCAGCCACATTTTTTCCCTATCTGAGAACAAGAAAATGTCGCTGGGGGCCAGATCTGGAGAATACGGTGGGTGGGGAAGCAATTCGAAGCCTTATTCATGAATTTTTGCCATCGTTCTCAATGACTTGTGGCACGGTGCGTTGTCTTGGTGTGTAATGTTCGTCGTTTTATATTTTTGTGTTGTGGATGAAGATGTTTTGAATTCTTGTAGTGTTTACATTTAAATTGCCTGCCTATCGGGTTTGCCGGCGCTTAATAACGCCACGGGCAGAATAAGGGTTTTTGTATTCCTTTGCAGGCACAACCAGGTGCCACAGCAAAAATAATTATTTAAATAGAAAATGCCGGTTTAGGCTTTCAAAACTGAATGATTGACTTTATTGAAAATTGTCCATCTTTTATACTTAAATAACGGTATTTATAATTTTTAATTCTTTTTTCAACATTATCCTTAAAAATAAACAACAATCCTTAAACATAACATATGATCTAAACTTATAACTAAACAGCTGATAAAAAATACAATTATTCTCAAACTACTTAACAGCTGATTCATACATATAATACCGTTTACACTACACCCTCACCCTATAAAAAAAATAATTTTTGAATATTCATATGAAAAAATTATTTTTACAAATATTAAATTATTAAATTCAGTTACATTTTAATTCTTTGTTATATAAAAAAAAATTCATTTGTTTTATCATCATAATGGAAAATTTCTTTAAAGAATACATAATATATAATTAGGTTGAATTCAATGTTAAATAATTCCATGGTTTTAACATATTATTATGGAATTTCTTTATCTTTCCATCGACATTTATAAAACTATTTACGCCCTCTCTATTTACAATTTCATATGGGCCTAGATACGGTGATTGATTCTTTTTTCTATTCATCTGGCGTAAAAGTACAAAATCGCCTTTTTTCAAAATAAGTGGATTAGAAGTTTGATTACTAAGAACTCTCTTTATTTTCGATTTCTCTAAATATTCTTTTGACTTAGCAAGAGAATACTTAAGTCTTTGCTTCAACTCATTGGCGTAATCATCCATATTGTAACATTTTTTAGCTGTTCTTATTTCATCGTTCGGTAAATAAGGTAACCTACCAAAAACTAGCTCATATGGTGAATAATTAGTATCAACATGAGGTGTTGTATTATAGGCAAACGTAAAATATGGTATCCAAGAGTCCCATTCATCATCTTTGGTGAAATTTAATAAAAATTCGTTAAGAACTCTATGATTTCGCTCTATTGAACCCAATGTCTCGTGGTGGTATGGGGCACTAAATATTTGCTTTATATCCAATAAACGACATACTTCCGCCATTAGCTGATTCGTAAACTCTGTACCCTTATCTGACTTTAGAACTTTAAAATTCCCATAAATTAAAATGAATTTCTCTACGAGAGTTTTCGCAACAGTTTTCGCGTCTTTTGTCTCCATTGGATATGCTACAACATACTTTGTTAATTCACATTGTATAGTTAAAATATACCTGTTATTATTAGAAACCCTTAATGGACCTACTGTATCTATTGATATTGTTTCAAAACTTGTTCCTGGTGTATCTGTCATCGTAAGTGTTTCCTTTGTGTGTCTAGTCTGTTTGTTCAATTTACATTGTGGGCAACTTAAGACATATCTCTTGACCATTTTTGACACATTCTTCCATATGTATCGCTGTTTTAATTTCAGTAATGTTTTGCGGACTCCTAAATGTCCTCCGTGTGGTGAGTCGTGGTATTCTGCTATTATTTTCAATTGTGTATGTGTGCAATTTATTCTTTTCGGTTCTTCATATAATATAATTTTCAAATTTACTTTATTCTTTTGTATTAATTTATTCATGATTGTTTTGAATTCTTCCATGGCCATGGATTTGAACAATTCATCATTTTTGCTCATTGCTAATTCTTTTATTCGTTGCTGTTGCATCTTCAATACAAGTTTCTCCAAAGTCACCTTAGTGTTCGATGGATTATCGCTATATATCACAGATACATTGTTATTATTTATCTCAAATAATGTTTTCTTTCTCTGCATATCCGGTATAAACTCGAGTTTTCTCATATTTCGTATATCAGTGGGTGATGTGCATTCCCAAATTAAAAGTTGATCAGGCTTCGAAATTGGTACTTCATCACTATGGGTGTCATCGTTATGTTTTTGTGCATGTAATTCTTTTTGCATGCTTCTAGTAATGGCTAGGACTTGAGCGTCTCGCTCGATTGAAGTGGGAATCATCGCTTTTAAAGTTTCGCTATTTATGTTTATTCTTGACAAAGCGTCAGCATTTGTATTCATCTTCCCTTTCTGGTACACTATTTCAAAATCATAGTCACATAGATCCATTCGAATACGTGTCATCTTAGAAGATGGATTCTTATGCGAGAACAATGAAACAAGTGGTCTGTGGTCAGTCACAACTATAAATTTTCTGCCATAAAGGTAGGGTCTAAAAAAATTGATTCCCCAATGAATGGCAAGGAGTTCCTTTTCTAACACTGGTTTATTTAAATCATGTTTTGATAGAGTAGCGCTGGCGTACGAAATTGGTAAATCGCTGCCAATTACTCCTTGAGACAGAACTGCTCCTAAAGCATTATTAGATGCGTCTGTCGTCAAAATAAAAGTTTGTGAAAAATCCGGGTATTGCAGTACTGGAGGTTTAAGTAAACTTTTTTTTAAAGTTTCAAATGCATTTTGGCACTGTAAAGTCCATTCGAATTTCTGATTCTTTTTCAGAAGCATATTCAAGCATTTTGCTTTATCGGCAAAGTTCGGTATAAAGCGCCTATAATAATTACAAAAGGCTACAAATCGTCTGACTTCATCAGCATTAGTTGGTACTGGATATTGTCTTATTATTTCATCTTTGGCTGGATCAGTCTTCACTCCTTTATCCGTTATGAGATGTCCCAAATAGACTACCTCCGGCTTCAAAAAACTGCACTTGTTTGCATTTAATTTGAGGTTGAATTTTCTCAATCTTCGAAATACATCTCGCAAATTTTCGTTGTGATGTTGGAGACTACATCCAAAAACGATGATGTCATCCACGTAAAGAAAAGCGGATGCATCTAAACCACTTAAAGCAACTGTTAACATTCTTTGAAAACTATTTGATGAAATTTTCAAACCAAATGGTAAACGTTTGAATTGATAATGACCATTTCCAGTTGAAAAAGCTGTGAGTGGACGCGATTCGCTGTGAAGATTTATTTGGTGGAACGAGCTTGTCATATCAAGTGTTGAGAAATACTTAGCTCTTCCAAGTCTGTCTAAAACGTCTTCAATCCGGGTTAGTGGAAACTTATCATTTACTATTCTGTCGTTGAGTTTCCTAAAGTCAACAACCAAACGCCATTTCTTTTGCCCATCTGTGGATTTCTTTGGTACAACCAATAATGGTGAATTGTAAGGACTGACGGAATCTTCAATTATGTCGTCTTCCAAAAGTTGTGCAACCTGTTTCTTAATCTCTCCCATTTGTGTCTGTGGGAGTCTGTAGTTTTTTATGTAAACTGGAATGGAATCTGAAGTCTCAATGCGTTGAGTATAAAAATTGTTTACGGTAAGCTTCTCTCCAGGTAAATGGAAAATATCTTGAAATTCTGCAAAGATATCTATTATCGACTCTTTAGCTTCTGGATCACTTGTACCAATATCCAAGGATTCCAATAAAGTGTTCAACCTAGTGGTGTTTTTCTCGCATTGATCAGTGGTTGTATGGCAGACGTGATAATCTCTTAAAGGATTCACTTCACAATCAATATTATAAATAGTTACATCTTTGTCAGTGGAGTTCAGCAGTTTAACATGAACAACCCCGTGTGCTGGTATAATGCAATTAGCTAGATAAACCCCTTCTGTTAATTCTTTGTTGAGTACAATACTTTCTTCTTCAACTTTAATGTTTAGCGGCAAAATGATTTCTGATCTTGATGGTATGGTTATACAGCGGTGAGTCACTGGCCTAGTACTCATGGGTAATACCACATCTGTATTATTTACGTTAAACGTAATTGTGTATGTCTCAAAATCAATTCTGCATAAATATTCAGATAAAATATCTGTTCCTATTATTCCATCAGTTGGTATAGGAAAATCGCCTTGCACCACATAGAAATTGTGCACAATGGCATCATCCTCCATTTCCAAACTTAAACCTGATGTACCAATACATTGAATTGCCTCTCTGGTGATCCCAGTTAACCTTGCTGTGTCTCGTGTATTTATCCTCATAAAGTCTTGAACTTTACATACAGAAATATCTGCGCCAGTATCTATCATAAATGTTAACACCTTACTTGAGCATTTCAGTGTTACATAAGCATTTGTTTTCAATTCGATGTTGAATATTCTTAATTTTGGGCCTCTTGGATGACATCCTGCGTCATCCGGCCATCGGAGTTTTCCTGTTCACACGCACAAGGAAAAGCTCGATAGTTTCTTCCACTACTGTTCGTATATGTGCGGCCTCTGCCACCAAAATTGCGACTTCCAACACTATTATTATTACTGTTATTGCCATTTCCATTAGAATATGTGGTATAATTATTACGAATTTGCCGATTAATATGGCGAGAGTTTCCTCTTTGATTTCCTCGTATGCTCACATTGTGTCTGTTACCACTGCGGTAATCGTTAGTGTCATTGCGTCTATTATTGTAAGTGTAATGTGTGTTACCGTATCTGTTGTTTCGGTTATCGTATCTCGTGTCGGTTCTATTGTTTTCTTCGTATCTATTCCTGTGGTAGGTATGACTTCCACTAGACCTATGAACCGGAAAGACCTGTCTCGTCTCCATGCCTAAGCTTTTCTCAGCTGTCAAACACCTTTGAGTAGCCTCAGCTAGTGAAGACGGCATGTTGGCCAATAATATTGGTTTAAATTCAGAATTTACACCCTTCATAAAAACATTTAACGCCATATTTTCATTTGCCTTGTAAATGGCATCCTTAGTGTCCTGAGTCGGATTTGTTAAATTTCCTATTTCAAACCTGCTGAGCTCATCACAAAGTTCCGAAATTTTCTCCCTAAATGATGTCATGCTAGAATTGCCCTGTTTCGTATTTCCTAACTCTGTTAAAATTTGTTGTATAGACCTAGGATTAGGGTAAGCGTCTTCTAATGCTTTTTTCAAAGCCGCGAACGTTGTCGGTCTATTGGATCGGCCTAAAGTGCTCCTTACCTGAGCCGTAAGTTTGAAATTGTAGACGTACTTAACGAATATTTCCTTATCTTCATCTCGTAGTAGGTCATGCAGCAATTCCGACTGCGCAATAAAATCCTCCAAATAGTTGAATGAACCCTTAAATACTTGTAGGTTTTTACCCACCATTGATATATCAAACTGAGCCATAGTTGGTAAATTCCTTATATCCTTGATATCTTTTACTTTAACTTGTTCAATCAGTAACTCAACTTCCTCCTTCAAATCAAAAAACTCTACTTTCAATTCAGCTAATTCTTTACAATCAAAAACAGTATCATTCACCGTATCCTGCAAAGTCTTTAATCTTTCTAATTTAGTTTCTTTATAATTTGCAGCAAACAATTTTTTTTTTACTTTTCTTTAAATTGGATTTCAATAATTCTAATTCCTTTATATATTCTTTTAACTTTTCCATTAATTCGATTTTTCTTCTCTATAATACTATTTTTGTTACTATATAATGTTCTTATCATACTATTTCTATCATATTATACAATTTTCTTTACCATCTGACTTCATTTAAAATCTTAGAAATTCAAAAATATATATAATTCCAGTGTGAACATTAAAATGTGAATGGAAGATTTTATGTGTGAACGCAAATTTATATTCAAGTGTGAATGCAAAACACAAGTGTGAACGCAAAATTTTACAATGTGAACGGCAACTTTAAGTGTGAACAGCAACTATTTTACAACCCTATTCAGTGTAAAGCCTCTTCTACGTTATAATCGATTATATAGTATTCGATAATCGATTACACCACTTCAATTTTGACATTTTACTTTCATAATCGTTTGTAGATGACGATCAGTTTTACCATTCGCGAGTGATATTGTTATTATTTTTCTTTTTATATTTTCTATTATAATTATAATAATTTTCATGTTCAATTCATTTTTAAATAAGAAAAGTGAAGTTTCTAATTCATTCCATGTATTTTAATTTAAATAAAATGTATATACAAAAACAAAATACATCAGTGTTGTGTTTCATTGTTTTTCATGGTGTTATTGTTGCATTGTTGGTTTCAATTGTTTGTACGGTGTTTGCTATCGATTTTCTCCTTGGCATTTGTTTTTCAATTTCGTCAATCCTTTGCCATATTTCGGATGAACGCTGCCAAGACGGTGGTGGATCAGAATTTACCAATTCTTTCAATGCAGCCAACTCTCGTCGCAACCGCACAATTCTTCCACCTCTTCTGTGTTTGGGTTTTTGTGTCTGTGGTATACGGGTCAGTCGCTCTTCCACAGCTCGCTGCTGTCTCTTTAAATAATCTTCAATGGATAGCTTCCTTGGGCCTACGTTCAACGCAGCTGGAGTAGCTTCCTCTTTTGGCAGCAGCTTTTGGTCCGATGTGGGCAGGATCGCCATGTAATGTTCGTCGTTTTATATTTTTGTGTTGTGGATGAAGATGTTTTGAATTCTTGTAGTGTTTACATTTAAATTGCCTGCCTATCGGGTTTGCCGGCGCTTAATAACGCCACGGGCAGAATAAGGGTTTTTGTATTCCTTTGCAGGCACAACCAGGTGCCACAGCAAAAATAATTATTTAAATAGAAAATGCCGGTTTAGGCTTTCAAAACTGAATGATTGACTTTATTGAAAATTGTCCATCTTTTATACTTAAATAACGGTATTTATAATTTTTAATTCTTTTTTCAACATTATCCTTAAAAATAAACAACAATCCTTAAACATAACATATGATCTAAACTTATAACTAAACAGCTGATAAAAAATACAATTATTCTCAAACTACTTAACAGCTGATTCATACATATAATACCGTTTACACTACAGGTGGAACAACACTTTTTTCTTCTTCATATGGTGCCGTTTTGCCGCGATTTCGACCTTCAAACGCTCTAATAACGCCATATTAGTCACTGTTCCTTTTCAAGATAATCAATAAAAATTATTCCATGCGCATCCCAAAAAACAGAAGCCATTACTTTGCCAGCGGACTTTTGTGTCTTTCCACGCTTCGGAGACGGTTCACCGGTCACTGTCCACTCAGCCGACTGTCGATTGGACTCAGGGGTGTAGTGATGGGGCCATGTTTCATCCATTGAAAAACTCGGGGGTATTACGAGTTAACAGCTGCAAACACCGCTCAGAATCATCAACACGTTATTGTTCTTGGTCAAATGTGAGCTCGCGCGGCACCCATTTTGCCCAGAGCTTCCGCATATCCAAATATTGATGATTGATATGACCAACACGTTTCTTTGATTTCTTTAAGGCCTCTGCTATCTCGATCAACTTCATTTTACGGTCATTCAAAATCATTTTGTGGAATTTTTTGATGTTTTCGTCGGTAACCCCCTCTTTCGGGGGTCCACTGCGTTCACCGTCCTCCGTGCTCATTTCACCACGCTTGAATTTTGCATACCAATCAATTATTGTTGATTTCCTTGGGGCAGAGTCCGGAAACTCATTATCAAGCCAAGTTTTTGCTTCCACCGTATTTTTCCCTTCAGAAAACTGTATTTTATCAAAACACGAAGTTCTTTTTTTTTTCATTTTTTTCACAATAACAAAAATTGCTTCACAAAAGACGCTCACAAACTAATTGACTTACAGACGTCAAATTTTGACAGGAATCATTTGAAGGTTGGTACTATATAAAAATAATATGCATTTAATACTAGCGACGCCATCTTTGTGTCAGACCGGGGACTTATCAGCCAACCGTTGCAAAGTGGTGCAGGGTATGTTATAGCCGAGCCTGTCTGACTTTAGACTTTCCTTACTTGTTAATTATAAAAAATAGTTTTCCTGCTTTAGCATTCCCAATTTAAGGATACTAAAAATAACACCAAAAATTTTTTCACAGCCAAGCTTTCCCTGCTCCTTTACTAGCCATAAACTGAGTCTACTTATGATTTAGTCCCACTAACTTATGGCCATTTCATTAATTTATGAGTTTTTGTTTTTTGCCTCTGTAACCAAATGAGAAAAAGAAATATTTAATTAACACATCCCAAAGGCAAAATGCGAATGTCTTTCATTCCAAGTATTTGTTGACCACATATGGTGTGGTTCCAAAGCAAGTTTTTACTTCCCCACAAGGTTTCATATTTAGCATTCACTAAATTAACATCTTTATAACATGTTTCACTTATTTTTTCCCAATTTATTTTTTTCCCTTGTCAAAATAGCAAAAGAAATAACAACGGGAGAAAAAAAAATGGAACAAGTATTTCAAGAATGCAAAAAAAATGTTTGTATGGAATATTCTGCGTTAAATACAAATTTACTAGGATGCGAAAAGGTATGTCATATGAGGAAAAATTAAATTTTGGGAAAAAATTTTTTGAACAATTCAAATTAAAAAAAAAAAATTATTCACATAGGATTTCATAAAATTTCAAAATTATTTCATTTAGTTAATCTAAAAAAAATATGTTTGGTTTTCGGATTTTCTATAAATGGCATCCCTAACGCTTAGTTACTGTTAAAAGTAAATGAGTTTCGGTTAGTCATTAGGAACAACACATATTTGGACATGAACACGCACCGGAAAATATGTACACGAGGCAGATGCTAATAAAAATACATCTTAAGAGAGTAGATAAACATTTACCAGGAACCAACAAAAAACTAAGGAATCTTAAGAAAATAGGCAACATTAACATGTGTTGAAACACACATATTTGCTTAGTTATGGCCTTTTCTCTGTTTCTCTGAAGATGAACAAAAAGATAAACAAAAAACTTGAGATTGTTGTGGCAGGACTTGACTTGAGTTACAAGGATCATTAGCACAAATTAGAACTATTCTTTAACAATTAAATATTATTGATAAATTACGTATGTAGTTAAAACCAATTTGTTTATTTAAGAAAGATGAAGATGGCGAAAGTTCATATAATTTCATATTTGTTTATTGTTTTTTTTTTTTTAATATTTAAATTAGCTATCTTGGCAATCATGAACAAACAGGTTTTTGGGTTAAATTTCAAATCACTCATATTGAAAATTCCTCGATTAATACCTCTAACATGTCAATACATTATATTTATTTTGGTTTTAATACTAAAACAAACATAAGTTCGACCAGACCGAATTTTAAATGCCCACCACTAGGAACCATATCCCAGCGAAAGAAAAATGAAAGTTATTCGACAAAATTTTCTTTTTAAGAGCATCTCGAGATCATCCATCACTTTTTTTCCACTGCCAATAAAATTTTTTTCTAGGCCATTCTAGACTTTAAAGTCAAAATGTGAAATTTTCAGGGGGATTTGATGACAAGCAGATTAGTTCAACCAGTACACTTCCCGAAGATAAATTCAAAGATTTTACCTATGAAGTTTAGATAAGATTCTGGATTTATAAGAATCACATTTGTTTGAGTTTTAGAGGAATCTAAACATCGTTTGCAAGTGTGCAAAAAAAAAAGATGAAATAAAGCCATGATTTAAAATCTAACATCTGTAGATTTTTACCCCTATTATTTAAATGATTACCAGAAGTAAAATCTGGAAACTATAATTCAGTTTCAAGCAATTTTCATTATCAGTGCACATGGACCGATATTCACCATTTTCGGCACACCTCTTTATGTTCCTAAAATACTTCTAGATTTAAAATAGCATGCAAATTTGTTAAAAACTATGGTTTCTAAAAGCCCAAGAAGTAATATCGGGAGATCGCTCTATTTGCGAGATAAACCAAAACATGGACCAATACACGCCATTTTCGGCTCTCATATTTAAAGTCCTAAATACCTATAGATTTCTCATTTCAGGCAATTTAGATAAAAACTACGGATTCTAGAAGCCCAAAAAATAAAATCATTTCTGGCACACCTATTTATTATCCTAAAACCCTCCAGATTTTCGATTTCAGGCAAAGTGGACAACAATTACTAGAAGCCCAAAAAGTTATATCAGGAGATCGGTCTATCTGATGGCTATATCAAAACATGGACCGATACTCACCATTTTCGGCACACCCCTTTATGGTCACAAAATACCTCTAGATTTAAAATTTCAGGCAAATTGGATAAAAACTACGATTTCTATAAGTCCAAGACCCCAAATCGGGAAGCCGGTTTATATGGGGACTATATCACAACCTGGACCGATATAGCCCATTTTCGAACTTGACCTGCCTGCAGACAAAAGACGAGTTTCTGCAAAATTTCAGCACGATTGCTTCATTATTGAAGACTGTAGCGTGATTACAACAGACAGCCAGACAGTCAGACAGACAGACGGACATTGTTATATCGTCTTAGAATTTCTCCCTGATCAAGAATATATATACTTTATATAGTCGAAAATTGATATTTCGATGTGTTACAAACGGAATGACAAGCTTATTATACCCCCGTCTCCATTCTATGGTGATGGGCATAAAAATAATAAGTATTTAATTGGTGAAACATTTTTGTTTTTCATTTTTATACCCCTCGTCATAGGATGGTGGTATATTAACTTTGTAATTTCGTTTGTAACACATCGAAATATTGCTCTAAGACCCTATAAAGTATATATTCTGGGTCGTGGTGAAATTCTGAATCGATCTAAGCATGTTCGTCCGTCCGTCCGTCCGTCCGTCCGACTGTTGAAATCATGCTAACTTCCGAAGAAACAAGCAATCGACTTGAAACTTGGCACAAGTAGTTGTTACTGATGTAGGTCGGACGGTAATGCAAATGGGCTATATCGGATCACTTTTACGTATAGCCCCCATATAAACCGACGCTCAGATTTGCTTTGCGGAGCCTCTTGTAGGAGCAATCTTCATCCGATCCGGTTGAAATTGGGTATATGGTGTTAGTATATTGTCTCTATTAACTATGCAAAAATTGGTTCACATCACGTCATAATTATATATAGCTCCCATATAAACCGATCCACAGATTTGGCTTGCGGAGCCTCTAAGAGAAGCAAATTTCATCCGATCCGGCTGAAATTTGGTACATAGTGTTAGAATATGGTCTTTAAGAAACATGCAAAAATTAGTCCACATCGGTCCATAATTATATGTAGCCCTCATATAAACCGATCCCCAGATTTGGCTTGCGGAGCCTCTAAGAGAAGCAAATTTCATCCGATCCAGTTGAAATTTGGTACATGGTGTAAGTATATGGTCTCTAACAACCATGCATGAATTTGTCCATAATTATATGTAGCCCTCATATAAACCGATCCCCAGATTTGACGTCCGGAGCTTTTGGAGGAGCAAAATTCATCCGATCCGGTTGAAATTTGGTACGTGGTGAAATTTGGTACATTGCGCTAGTATATGTCCGCTAACAACCATGCCAAAATTGGTCCATATAGGTCTATAGTTATATATAACCGATCCCCAAAAATAATATATCGAAATTTTATTTCTATAGAAAATTTTGTCAAAATTTTATTTCTATAGAAAATTTTGCCAAACTGAATTATATACTTATTTAATCGGCCTTTTTTGTTTAATATATATATACCCCGTATGGACTAACTTACAAATGAGAAAACGGTGTTAAGAAGTTTTGAGATATCTTGCCATCGGTAAGTGTTACCGCAAGCCAAGTAATTCGATTGTGGATGACAGTCTTTAGTTGAAGTTTATATGCAATCCATGGGGGAGGGTACATAAGATTCGGCCAGGCCGTATTTACGGCGGTATATTTATACTTGTTTTAAATTTCTTTATTCAAATGAACATTAAATGCACAACGTCTAAAGCAATGCAATGGATCCAAGCACAGAGTACTATCGTACTATGACAAGCCCATTTGAGATGATACAAGTTTTCACTGTTTCCCGATCATATATTGGGAATTCAAACTACTTTTTCGGAAGCTCTTTTTTTTTTGCTGGTTTATAATAGTCTCCTTTGAAAGCCCCTTGTCGTTGCGGATTATTTGATAATACTCGTGTATATATAATTTCTGGTGAATGTGAAGATCACCATAGACTTCCGACGTTGAATTTACGACGATCCACAATATTTATACTTTATGGGGTCTGAGACCAATATTTGGATGTGTTACAAACGGAATGAAAAAATTAATTTACTTTTTATCCCTTGGTGGAAGTTATAAAAAATTAAGGATTTGTATGAAGACTTTCAAATACTTGAATACAGTCATTATTTAGAAACTGATACCATCCAAATTTACCCAATTGTGTGGCAATTTTGATAGTAGTCAAATTTTAATAACAAATTTGCTTCAGATTTTATTGGAAAACTTTAATTTAATACGTTTCACTTTCAGGTAGTAGTTACTATCTCACAATCTACAGCAAATAAAACAGTTACCAATTTTTTTTATTTTTTTTTTTAATATTTCTCAAAATGTACCAAAATCCTCTCTCTTTTGCCCCAATTAGTTTAACGTCCCCATTTTAGAGAACATTCTATGATATGATTCTTTTATATCGGCTAAAAATAATGCTGCATAACTTTCCCTTACGGTGTAACGGTGCGATAAACAATTTTTAATAATGAATTTTTCCCTTTGTTTTTCCTAATGCGAAGGGGAAAGTTAAATTTCTCTTCGTAGTCCACAGTTCATTTGCCTTTAGTTTCCGCTTGAATACATCGTCATCGTCGATACACAACCAGTCTACTCGTTGCATTTATAAATAAAGCCTTTTTCATAATGTTTTTGCATCTTCTTGTTTTTTTGCCCCTATTACGAGCTTGTGTTTTTATTTTTGATGGACTTTTGTAGCAAAATTTTTAATAATTATAAACACACCATTGAACATTGCTCATACGCCATCATCATCATCATCACCGTCGTTGTCGTGTTTTAACTATGGAATGGTAAATGAATGATATGCTGAAAAAAAATTGTGGAAAAATACTTAACATTTTTAATATACATATTTGATAAAATTATTAAAACTTACTAACTTTATCATTCCGTATGTAAGCCATCGAATATTAGTCTCAGACTCCACTAAATATATATTCTGGTTCGTTCTAGCAATAACCGTCCGTCCGTCCGTCTGTGGAAATAACGCTAATATCCGAACGACGCAAGTTATCGAAAAGTTGTTATTAATGTCGGATTGTGTGCAATGGGCCATATCGGATCACTTCTACGTATAACCCCCATACAAAACTTACCCCAAGATTTGTCTGGGGGTAAGTTTATATACATCTGAACCGATTAAAATCGAGAGCGTTATTAAACTCTTAACATCGTAGGTGTCAATAAAATTCTAAATGAATTTAACTCTTAAGCGTTTTATGTTGGTGAGCGGGATTATTTTCGAGAGCGTAGTTCGTTACTCATGCACACTCACGAATATATTATTTTCGTGACTCACGCTCACGCACGACATTTTGGATTGGTAATCGCGCCCACGCACACTCACGCCGTTGCCATGAGTCACGACAATTTCGTGTCACGTGCACACCTCTAATCTAAATCGGAACCGATTTCAATAAAATTGGGCATACATGACTACAGTACTAATTGTTCTCCTTGTGCAAAATTTCAACCAAACCAGGGTAAATCTCGGACTTCTGGGCCCATATAAGTGCATACCGGGAGAAAGATATATATGGGAGCTATATCTAAATCTGAACCGATTTCTTCCAAAATCAATAGGGTTATATTCTGACCCAAAACTGAAGCCTGTGCCAACTTGGTCAAAAAAATGTGTTCACAGAAAGACGGATGGACTGACAGACGTCCATGGCTAGTTCGACTCAGGGGCCCACCCTGAGCATTATTGCCAAAGACACCATATGTCTATCTCGTTCCACAGTGTGGCGTAGGGTATAAAAATAAAATTAATACAAATATTTGTTTTATGTATTTTTTATACCCTAAACCACATAATGGTTACGGTATAATAAGTTTGATCTTCCAAAAAATGTGTTTACCAGAAATATTGATTTTAGACCCCATAAACTATATACCGATCGACTCAGAATCACCTCCTGAGTCGATCTAGCACTGTCCGTCCGTCCGTCTGTCCATGTATTTGTTGTTCACAGTATTCTGGTCGCAATTATTAACCGATTTTGATGAAATTTGGTACAGGGAGTTTTTTGGGCACAAGGACGAACGCTATTGAATTTGGAAGAAATGGGATCAAATTTAGATATAGCTCCCATACATATATATGTATCGCCCGATTTCGACAAATGGGGTCACGTTGCGCGTTTTTTCGAACGGATCGTCACTAAATTTGGCAAAAGGTAATCTTTTCCATCGCCCTTCAAGTCAGCAAAATTTCATCCAAATCGGTTCAGATTTAGATATAGTTCTCATATATATGTATCGCCCGATTTTCCCAAATTTGGCCACAAAACCTTTATTTATCAACCGATCTTACTCAAAGTTGGCTAAATAAAATCTTCTATAACACTAACTATATGTGAAAAAAATCATCGAAATCGGTTCAGATTTAGCTATAGCTCCCATATATATGTACCGCCTGATTTTTCTAAATTTGGCCATAAAACCCTTATTTTCTAAGCCATCTTACCCAAATTTGGCTAAATGTAGTCTTCTATAGCACAAACTATATGTGCAAAAAATCATCGAAATCGGTTCAGATTTAGATATAGCTCCCATATATATGTATAGCCCGATTTTCCCAAATTTGGCCATAGAACCCTTATTTTTTATCCGATCTTACTCAAAGTTGGCTAGATCTAGTCCTCAATAGTACTAACGGTATGTGCAAAATTTGGTCGAAATCGGTTCAGATGTAGATATAGCTCCTATATATGTATCGCCCAATTTTAAAAAAATTGCCCCTAATAACCTTATGTTTGACCATAGAGGCCTCATTTCATAACTGATCTTACTCAAATTGCTCTTATTTATTAACAAATGTATGTAGGTGCAATATCAACTACAGCCAGTGTTGCTAGAAGTAGGGGAAATTCCCTATATGTGGGTTTTTTCTAATATTTAGCGTCTTGTAGGAACGTAGGGCCACAATGTAGGGACATTTTCACTCAACACAATTTGTAATAATTTTTACATTTTGTAGGCTCTAGAGGAGGAAATTAGAAGCCGGCAAGGCATGATCTTTAACAATGTGTGGTAACAACAGTTACCACTCGTGCCAAAAAAAAAAAATCTAACAAAATTTGAAGATTACCACAAATCTACCAAACAAATATTTGTATTGAAATTTTTGTCAAAACTTTATTCCTGTAGAAAAATTTGTCAATATTTTATTTCTATAGAAAATTTTGTCAAAATTGTATTTCTATAGAAATTTGTTCAAAATATTATTTCTATGGAATTTTTTCTCCAAATTTTATTTCTATAGAAAAATTTCTCAAAAAAATTTTTTGTTTATAGAAACTTTTTCCAAAATTTTATTTCTATAGAGATTTAACAAATAAAATGACTATTTTTGGTTGAATTCTACCAAGTGTGGCAACCGTGGTGATAATACAAATTTATTTTCTAGGTTATATACGTTTCATTTTCGGGTATTAAGATAATAAAGTACTTAGAACCATTTTCATTTTGTAAAATTTGTTTAAATTTAACGAAAAATATTGTGGGGAAAATTGTTTGGGAATATATGGGAAAGTAGGGATATATTTTTTTTTGCTTGTAGGGTAAACCGAACATATTCAATGGCAACACTGACTATGAGATATAGTCAGATTGAGACATAGCACCCATAAATATGTACCCCTTAATTTTCTTAAATATGCAACTGCGATTTAACTTCCAGACATCTATCAATGTTACTCCACAAATGCTTATGATTACTAAGTCAGTAAGGGTGGTTTAGGGTATGATATAGTTGGCCCCGCCCGACTTTCTACTTTACTTACTTGTTTTTTTTTTTATACCCACCACCATGGAATGGTGACGGGGGTATAATAAGTTTGTCAATCCGTTTGTAACACATCGAAATATCGATTTCCGACTATATAAAGTATATATATTCTTCATCAGGGAGAAATTCTAAGACGATATAACTATGTCCGTCTGTCCGTCTATCTGTCTGTCTGTCTGTCTGTCTGTCTGGCTGGCTGTCTGTTGTAATCACGCTACAGTCTTCAATAATGAAGCAATCATGCTGAAATTTTGCACAAGCTCGTCTTTTGTCTACAGGCATGTCAAGTTCGAAGATGGGCTATATCGGTCCAGATTTTCATATAGTCCCCATATAAACCGACCTCCCGATTTGGGGTCTTAGGCTTATAGAAATCGTAGTTTTTATCCAATTTGCCTGAAATTTGAAATCTAGAGGTATTTTATGACCATAAAGAGGTGTGCCGAAAATGGTGAGTATCGGTCCATGTTTTGGTATAGCCCCCATATAGACCGATCTCCCGATTTTACTTCTTGGACTTCTAGAATCCGCAGTTTTTATTCAATTTACCAGAAATTGGAAATCTAGAGGTATTTTAGAACCATAAAGAGGTGTGCCAAAAATGGTGAGCATCGGTCCATGTTTTGGTATGGTCCCCATATAAACCGACCTCCCAATTGCCTGAAATTTGAAATCTAGAGGTATTTTATGACCATAAAGAGGTGTGCCGAAAATGGTGAGTATCGGTCCATGTTTTAGTATAGCCCCCATAAGAACGATTTCCCGATTTAACTCCTTGGGTTTCTAGAAACCGTAGTTTTTATCCGATTTGCCTGAAATTTCACTTCTTGAGGCGCACCGATCATGAAAATTGCTTGAAACTCGATGTAAAACATCCAGATTTTACTTCTCGGGTGAAAATCTACGGATTTAAGATTTCAAATCAAGACGTTATTTTATATCTTTCTTGCACACTTACAAGAGATATTAATGATTCCTCCAAAACTCAAACAAAAATGGTTCTTACAAATCCAGAATCTGATATAGTCTTCATAGGTAAAATCTTTAAATTTATCTTCGGGAAGTGTACTGGTTGAACTGCTCTGCTTGATTTGTTCTCAAACCCCCCTGAAATTTCAAAGGAAACCCCAATATTTGATTCATGGTGGTGGGTATTTAAGATTCAGCCTGGCCGAACTCACGGCCGTATATACTTGTTTATTTCATAATTTGTTCATTTACGAGAAAGGTACGAATACTCACGACATGCATTTTGGTGTCATAGATTAAATAAATCTTTTTTTGAAAATTCTTTATTTTTTTCAGTGCTGAATGATGACGATGGTTGATTATTTGCTCGTTGCCCGTTGTTATAACTGATGATGCGGATGATGGCATTTGATGTTGGATGGATGCTTTTGCACATTTCCTGATGCGACTTCTGTTGTTGCTTCTGGTTGTAGTAACAAAAGTTTATGGTGGCAATATCATCAGCAGTAGTAGCAGCAGCAGTAGTAGTAGTAGTAGCAGTATAGTTACTTATGTTGTGACACCAGTAGTTGTAACCAGTCACCCATTAAGCAAGCTGACACCAACTAGCTTGTCCTGCCATCACTTTGTCCAAAAACAATATCAACAACCAGCCAGCCAACCAGCCATCCAGTAAGCCGGCCAATACCGACGACCATCTGATAGTAAAAGCTGTATTATTCTCATGTACAAAATGCAACAAAACAAAAGAACTAGAACTTGGTAACAGTACTCACTTGCATTCATATAAATATTGGTGTACAGAGAAAAAAATATTAAATTAAAATTGTGTACTGTTGGAATTAAATACAAAGGACATTTTTAAAATAATTTCGTAAGAAATCCTTCTTACTTTCATATTCTATATCGTATATTTGTTTTGTTGAAACATATATAAGTATTTGGTGATTTGAATATACCGAGTTTACACTGGCTTAATTATGAGGATGATATGTTTGTAACGAGAAACTTATAAGAATTTTTTGATGTTATTTCCTTTTTCATGTAAGTTATAGAGTAATCATATATCATTTCATATCTTATAGCCTAAATCATAGGATGCGGGGGTCATTGTCGTTACATAAATTTTCTTTTACATCAATATTTTTTCTCAGTGTTTTGGCCAACAACTTCATTTCTAATTTAGATAAATGCTCTTTAACATAGACTGACTGATGTCACTACACACCATACACAAAAGGGTAAAAAATCAACTGAAAATAGGGCCAAATTGTGATTTGTTGCATTTGCCAATGACAAATGGTGGGAATGAAGGAGAACAGGAAAAATAATGGGTATTAAAACATCGCTTTAATTAAGGGGATTTTTAAATATATGCAGAAAACAAGTATATACAGCACTAAGTTCGGCCGGGCCGAATCTTAAATACCCACCACCATGAACCAAATATTAGGGTTTCCTTTGAAATTTCAAGAGGGTTTGAGGACTTGAGGTTATTCCCGAAGATAAATTTAAAGATTTCACCTATGAGGACTATATCAGATTCTGGATTTACAAGAACCATTTTTGTTTGAGTTTTAAAGGAATCATTAACATCTCATGTAAGTGTGCAAGAAATTTATAAAATAAAGTCTTGATTTGAAATCTTAAATCTGTAGAAGTAAAATCTGGAAATTTTACATTGAGTTTCAAGCAATTTTCATGATCAGTGCGCCTTCTACACCCTCAAGAAGTGAAGTCGGTCTATATGGAGGCATTACCAAATGGATCGATAAAAACTTAATCCGATACACGTGAGCCTAAAATACCAGAATATTTACAATTTCGGGCAAATCAGATAAAAACTACGGCTTCTAGAAACCCAAGGAGTTAAATCGGGAGATCGTTCTTATGGGGGCTATACTAAAATATGGACCGATACTCACCGTTTTCGGCACACCTCTTTATGACCCGAAAATACCCCTAGATTTCCAATTTCAGGCAAATAGGATAAAAACTTCGGATTCTAGAAGCCCAAGAAGTAAAATCTTGAAATCGGTCTATATGGGGGCTATACCAAAATATGGACCAATACTCACCATTTTTGGCACACCTCTTTATGGTCCTAAAATACCTCTAGATTTCCAATTTCAGACAAATTGGATAAAAACTACGGTTTCTATAAGCCCAAGACCCCAAATCGGGAGGCCGTTTTATATGGGGACCATACCAAAACATGGACCGATACTCACAATTTTTGGCACACGTATTTGTGGTCCTACAATACCTCTAGATTTCCAATTTCAGGTAAATTGAATAAAAACTGCGGTTTCTATAATCCCAAGAAGTAAAATCAGGAGATCGGTCTATATGGGGGCTATACCAAAATATGGATCGATACTCACAATTTTTGGCACACAATACCTCTAAATTTCCAATTTCAGGTAAATTGAATAAAAACTGCGGTTCCTATAAGCCCAAGAAGTAAAATCGGGAGATCGGTCTATATGGGGGCTACCAAAACATGGACCGATAATCACCATTTTTGGCACACCTCTTTATGGTCATAAAATACCTCTAGGTTTCAAATTTCAGGCAAATTGGATAAAAACTACGATTTCTATAAGCCCAAGACCCCAAATCGGGAAGTCGGTTTATATGGGGACTATATCAAAACCTGGACCGATATAGCCCATCTTCGAACTTGACCTGCCTGCAGACAAAGGACGAGTTTGTGCAAAATTTCAGTACGATTGCTTCATTATCGAAGACTGTAGCGTGATTACAACAGACAGACAGACGGACATCGTTATATCGTCTTAGAATTTCTCCCTGATCAAGAATATATATCGTCTTAGAATTTCTCCCTGATCAAGAATATATATACATTATATAGTCGGAAATTGATATTTCGATGTGTTACAAACGGAATGACAAAATTATTATACCCCCGTCACCATTCTATGGTGGTGGGTATAAAAAGAAAAACATGTTGTTGGGGAAATTTTTAAAGAGTAGTAAATTATGCACATCATAGAAGAACCGATACAAAATATGTCACAAAATTCATTCACTATTGCAAAGAACAACAGCAAATTTCATTTGTGAATGTAAATCTGATCAATCTGACTTTTTGGCATATAAATTTCGTTAAAGCAATTTCTTAAAAGAATGAGTAGGATAGGAAAACTCCTTTCGTTTGGGTCAAATCTGCTGTGTACCAATTAGGAATTCAATTCAATTGACTATTTTGCTAATATATTTGTGAAGCGATGGCAAAGAGTGCTTGGATGTGGTGCATGTTAACACTTCTCCCTCTACACCCATAGAAAAAATCATGAACGATGCGTCCATGAAAATGAATCAACACACACGTGTTGTCAAACTGAGAATAGATGGGGGTCAATCTTCCATCGTTAAAATGATACCCTACACAGAGAATACAGATTGGTTGGGACGATCGTATTTATTGCCTTGGCAGTTGTGTCTCCCAAATAATTCGGTCCTGCCAATTGAACGATGGCAAGGAGGGCTTACATGACATAAAGAGTTGATTTTGTCAACCAAAAAAATATGCTGTCACCTTCATCACTCGATTGTGTTGATCAACCCTCGAAGTACATATAAGCGAATTATAAAAAAGTTAGTCCCGCTATCTAAATAACGCTGCCCATATCAAATGTTTTAATGAGATAAGTTCAGTTTTTTATTAAGTATTTTATTATTATTTCATTTTGTTATAGCTCCAATATAGATATGTTGGTTTGAAGGGGGAAAAATGACAATAATATACATATTTTACCCATGAGACTAAACAAGACTTGACTTGATATTTTACACAGAAAGTAGATTTCACATTCTCCAAGTCGGCTCAGATTTAGATAAAGCCTCCATATATATGTTCTTCCGATTTGAAGAAATATGGCCAGAATACCAACACTTTACACGCAATTTGCTTTACCCAGATTGTAGTCATGTAGTCTATACAGCGCAATTGCATACTTTCCACAGAATCGATTGAAGTGGAGTTAAGCCTTCGGCTTCTGATTTGCCCAAATATTGTTGGCCAAATATGTCCAAAAACCCACGATTCATGAAATATCTTGGCGAGATCTAACGAATGGTGTAGGGTATAATATTGTCGGGTATCAACCAGTCCGCGGTTTTAACTCGTACAAACATTCGGATCAAACAGGATCCAAGCTGAATCACAATCTCCAAATTTACATGCTAGGAATGGGGTACATGGAGTTATTTTGAATTATCTAAAAAAAATATATCGAGTACAAACCTTTGTCCACAGGAAACATCCTCTCCTTAGATAAGATGTTGCAATCCCATCCATTGTGAAGATATGAGAAGAATTGACATTTTTGACCCATTTTGTTGCTTTGATTTAAAAGTTTGAAATAAAAAAAATTTTTCTACTTCAAATAATTTTTATTAACGCAAATGACATTTAAAAATTTCAAACGCCATTCGGCTGTGAATGCTATATGAAAATGTTGACAACTAAATGATAGTTAAAAAATTTCCTTACGGTTGGTCGTATCAACTAATTTGACTCAAAATTTTTCAAAGGAGGTAGATTTGGTTGCTACAACCATTTATTTTGTAGCATGAGAGAAATTCTGTTGAAAGTCTCACCAAATAGTTACAGTTACGAACAAATACGTGTAAATACAGAAAATTGTTATAAACAACCTATATTTATTTATAAATGTAGAATGTTCATTACTACAACGGAATTCCAACCATAACCTTCTCTGTGTGTACGTTGTCGAAACAACAACCAGCATTCATGAACTGAAAACGTAATGGTTACGTATTTATAAACACAATTAAAACAAGTACACTAAAAAAAATTACTTGGATCCAAAGATTTTGACCTTCTCTTAAGGATTTTGGTATTGATTCCGAGCAAAAGATGCGGGTTCATTAAAATAAGAAAATTTTTTTTGTGACCCATTTATCGAATTTTATTAATAAAGCTATTCACGTACAAACAAATGCCAGATTAAAAATCCAAATTATGACGGATACTTCGAAGTAAAAAGAAATTCTTAATTCCAAAAAAACTTTAAACTAAAGATGCTAAATCCTCCAAATAAGTCTTAGCCTATATTTGAAGCGTTTTTATCTTAAATCTAAAGATTCAATATTTCAGTTAATTTAAAGACGATTTCATTAAATGTGTTTCTTTACTTTAAGGAAAATTTGCCTTAGTTTAAAAACATGCAAACATTTCCTAAATTTAATGAAAACAATTTTTGAAGCAAAGATTATAAACTTTGTTTTATTTAAATTTTTATTATTTTAAAGAAATTTGTCCTTAATAGTGTGTAAATTGCGCATCCTAAAATTGAGGTTGTGTTATAACATAAATATTTTTTTCCAGTGAATATACAGCCGTAAGTAAGTTCGGCCAGGCCGAATCTTTTGTACCCTCCACCTTGGATTGCGTAGAAACTTCTACTAAAGACTGTCATCCACAATCGAATTAAATGGGTAGTGGTAATACTTACCGATGGCAAGGTATCTTAAAACTTATTAATATCGTCATACTATTAGACAAAAGAGGCAAATATAGGCAAATCCGCAAATAATTACAAACCGATATGGACTATAGGTTAGGTGGCAGGCCGATGTATCAGACTCACTTAGACTATTCAGTCCATTGTGACACCACACTGGTGAACTTGTTCTCGCGGTAATTAGAGAGTCAGAATTAAAATATAGGGGTCGCTTTATATGGGGGCTATATACAATAATGAACCGATATGGACCAATTTTTGTGTGGTTGGGAGGCTCCGGTAGTCAAATTTGGGGATCGGTTTAAATGGGGCGTATATAATATAAATATGGACCGATTTCGACCAATTCTTTCTTGGGTATTAGAAGACATATATCAACACCACGTACCAAATTTCAACCGGATCGTATGAAATTTGCTCCTCCAAGAGGCTCCGGAGGTCAAATCTGGAGATCGGTGTATAAGGGGGCTATATATAAATATAGACCGATATGGACCCATTTCTGGAAAGGTATTAGAGGCCCTATATCAACACCACTTACCAAATTTCAACTAGGTTAGGTTAGGTTAGATATAAAGGCAGCCCGATGTATCAGGCTCACTTAGACTATTCAGTCCATTGTGGTACCACATTGGTGAACTTCTCTCTTATCACTGAGTGCTGCCCGATTCCATGTTAAGCTCAATGACAAGGGACCTCCTTTTTATAGCCGAGTCCGAACGGCGTTCCACATTGCAGTGAAACCACTTAGAGAAGCTTTGAAACCCTCAGAAATATCACCAGCATTACTGAGGTGGGATAATCCACTGCTGAAAATCTTTTTGGTGTTCGGTCGAAGCAGGAATCGAACCCACGACCTTGTGTATGCAAGGCGCGCATGCTAACCAGCCTTTGTATACAACAGTGGCTTTATAAATATACCTCCACACATCAATTGGCCTTCTTGTGAATTTCAAAATTCTAGCAAACCTAATTGAAATTGAGGCATAAGGAACACAATAAATAAAATTGGAAAATCTGCTAATATAGGAAATATTAAAAAAAAAAAACAAGTAAGGAAAGTCTAAAGTCGGGCGGGGCCGACTATATTATACCCTGCAACACTTTGTAGATCTAAATTTTCGATACCATATCACATCCGTCAAATGTGTTGGGGGCTATATATAAAGGTTTGTCCCAAATACATACACTTAAATATCACTCGATCTGGACAGAATTTGATAGACTTCTACAAAATCTATAGACTCAAAATTTAAGTCGGCTAATGCATTAGGGTGGAACACAATGTTAGTAAAAAAATATGGGAAACATTTAAATCTGAATTTTTTAAGGAAACTTCGCAAAAGTTTATTTATGATTTATCGCTCTATATATTTGTATTAGAAGTTTAGAAAAATTAGAGTCATTTTTACAACTTTTCAACTAAGCAGTGGCGATTTAACAAGGAAAATGTTGGTATTTTGACCATTTTTGTCGAAATCGGAAAAACATATATATGGGAGCTATATCTAAATCTGAACCGATTTCAACCAAATTTGGCACGCATAGCTGCAACGCTAATTCTACTCAACTAAATCGGAGTTAAAAATTGGCCTCTGTGGTCATATGAGTGTAAATCGGGCGAAAGCTATATATGGGAGATATATCTAAATCTGAACCGATTTCAAATAAATTTGGCACGCATAGCTACAATGCTAATTCTATTCCCTGTGCAAAATTTCAACTAAATCGGAGCAAAAGATTGGCCTCTGTGGTCATATGTGTGTAAATCGGCCGAAAGCTATATATGGGAGCTATATACAAATCTGTACCGATTTCAACCAAATTTGGCCCGCATAGCAACAATGCTAATTCTACTCCCTGTGCAAAATTTCAACTAAATCGGAGTTTAAAATTGGCCTCTGTGGTCATATGAGTGTAAATCGGGCGAAAGCTATATATGGGAGATATATCTAAATCTGAACCGATTTCAACCAAATTTGGCACGCATAGCTACACTACTAATTGTACTCCTAGTGCAAAATGTCAACCTAATTGAGGTAAAACTCTGGCTTCTGGGACCGTATTAGTCCATATCGGGCGATAGATATATATGGGAGCTATATCTAGATCTGAACCGATTTCTATAAAATTTAGCACATTTGACGACACTACTAATTGTACTCCTAGTGCAAAATTTCAACCAAATTGGGGTAAAACTCTAGCTTCTGGGACCGTATTAGTCCATATCGGGCGAATGATATATATGGGAGCTATATCTAAATCAGAACTGATTTCTTCTAAAATCAATAGGGATCTATTCAGAGCCAAAACAAATACTTGTGCCAAATTTGAAGTCGATTAGACTAAAACTGCGAGCTAGACTTTGATTAAAAAAATGTGTTCACGGACAGACGGACATCGCTATATCGACTCAAGAGCCCACCCTGAGCATTTTTGCCAAAGACACCATGTGTCTATCTCGTCTCCTTCTGGGTTTTGCAAACATATGCACTAACTTATAATACCCTGTTCCACAGTGTGGCGCAGGGTATAAAAATTCTTCGTAACCAGCCTAAATAACTAACTATACTGTAGAAAATGTACATAATAAAATCTATATGCGGAACAATTGAATGAAAACATATTTTATTCACCCCATCTCCTCTATTGACTAACTGTAGAAAAATGAAATAATTTCTATTAAAATAAACACAAAAATGTTTTCTTAGCAAACCAATCATGTCTAAGGCACAATGTCAAAAAGGACAATCTAATGAAAGGCCAGAGTACAGCAAACAGCATCTGAGTTTCAAATGCTCAAAGTTTATAATGGAAGGTAAGCAACATTGATATTTACTGAGACAACGTAGCAAAATAGAATATTTAATGTGAGTGTGAATATAAAAATATGCCTTTATTAAAAAATAATTCCTTTTGTGCAAAATACATAATGACAAAAAAAATAAAAACAAAATCATATTTTATCTGGAGCTGACATAGCAAAGTAAGTCTATCCTAGAAAATTGAAAAGTTTTCATTTACAGAATCCCATGTGAGTTTTTTTAATTAAAATTTATTGCATTCATTTTTAATCATTTGCAAATATAGCTTTTGTGTTGAACAGGAAAAAATTAAAAATTTGTATTTGTTTGATTTCGTAAAAAATATTTTAGGAAAAATATCTTTTATGAAATGGCGTTGTTTCTAATATGTCCTTTTATAAAGCCAATGGAGCTAGAAGTCATAAAAAAGATGACATTTCGTGCTTCCAGCTGGGTATCCTAATGTTTGGTAATTGGAAATCTCCTCATCTCACTCGATTATTTTAAATGCTTTGAAACCCAAGAAAACGTGCATGAGGTAAACAATGGTGCCTCGTGTTCCTTTATCTGCATAAGGTAGGGTTACTCCCATAAGCGAGATACCATCATCGCCAAACCCATTTGAAAATCAATAAGGGTTAGTAATTTGATGTTAATGGGTGCATCATAAAACTTCTCCTTTGGAAAGTACCGTCAAACTTTTTTTTTTTTTTTTGACAACGCCATGCTGGAATTATAGATAGCTATCGACAACGATTGGTCTGAAGCCCCGTGAACTTGGTTGAGCCGATATCATGCATCCAGGTTACAATTCGGACTGCGGCACCTGGTGATAACCTCCAGTTCCTCTTCATGAGGAAATATTTAATTAATGAAAACCTAAATTCAAAAACAAGGACTTCTATGAGAGAGGCATAAAATGAAACAAAAAAAAAATATATCAAACAAAACAGCACGTAGTTGATGCTAATGGAATAATTTAACTATAACTCTATCATGTGGGACAAAGTTTAGCGTTATTAGTTCAATCCCTATATTGACTGAACACTTAAAAAATTTCTATGAACAAAAAAAAATTTCTACGGATGAATGAATGATCCCTCTTTTAGCGTCAATTTTTGTGTGTGTATAAATATACCTTGAATTGTAAATGTGTCGGATTTTTTATACGATTTTAGCATGCACAGGACTACATCTACATGTGTAAAATGGCACAAAAATGAATATTTTGTCAAAATTTTATTTATCTAGAAAATTTTATCAAAGTTTATTTCTTTTTTTTTTCAAATCTATTTATTTGCAATGTATTTACAATTTTATTCCATAGGAAATTTTGTCAAAATATTTAAAACTTTGCCAACATTTTATTTCCATAGGAAATTTTGTCAAAATTTTATTTCTATAGAAAATTTTTTCACAATTTTATTTCTATAGAAAATTTTTCACAATCTTATTTCTATAGAAAATTTTGTCAACATTTTATTTCTATAGATAATTTTGTCAAAATTTTATTTCTTTTTTTGGGATTATTCGTTTGGCTTGAGGTCATGGACTAATGTAGTCAGTATTTCAACATTTTTGAAATTTGGTATGTGTCCTGTGGCTGTGCAATGTGCTACAAGGGCCCACAAACGGAATGCTCTTAGAACCCATAAAGTATATATTCTCGGTCGTGGTGAAATTCTGAGTCGATCTAAGCATGTCCGCCCGTCCGTCCGTCTGTTGAAATCACGCTAACTTCCCAACGTAACAAGCTATCGACTTGAAACTTGGCACAAATGGTTGCTATTAATGTAGGTCGGATGGTATTGCAAATGTACCATATCGGACTACTTTTTACATATAGCCCCCATATAAACCGACCCCCATATTTGGCTTGGGGAGCCTCTTAGATAATCAAAATTCATCCGATTTGGTGAAATTTGGTACGTGGTGTTAGTATATGGCTTCTATCAAGCATGCAAAAATTGGTCCATATCGGTCAATAATTATATATAGCCGATCCCCAATCACACAAGTAACTCGATTGTGAATGACAGTTTTTAGTAAAAGTTTCTACGCAATTCATGGTGGAAGGTACATCAGATTCGGCCTGGCCGAACCTACGGCCGTATATACTTATTATAGAAAATTTTGTCTATTTTTTCCTTTTTCCAAAATTATTTATTTACAATCTACTGAAAATTTTTTTCTATAGAAAATTTTCAAAAAATTTTGTCAAAACTATTAAAATTTTGTTAAAGCTTTGTTTCTATATAAATTTTTTCACAATTTTATTTCTATAGAAAATTGTCATAAAATGTTGTCAAAATTTTAAAAACTTTGCCAACATTTTATTTCTATAGAAAATTTTGTCATCATTTTATTTCTATGGAAAATATTGTGAACATTTTATTTCTGGAAAAATTTTATTTATTTTGTCAAAATTTTAAAAACTTTGCCAACATTTTATTTCTATAGAGAATATTGTCAAAATTTTATTTCTATTAGAAAAATTGTCAAAATATTATTTCTGTAGAAAATTTAGTCAAAATTTGATGACTACGGAAAATTTTATAAACATTTTATTTCTATAGAAAAGTTTGTCAATTTTTTTTTCTACAGAAAATCTTAACAAAATTTTATTTCCTTTTTTCGAATTCATTTATTTTGTCAAAATTTTATTTCAGTAGAAAATTTTGTCAAAGTTGTATTTCTATAGAAAATGTTGTCAAAATTTTATTTCAATAGAAAATTTTGTTAAAAAATTATTTCTATAGAAAATTGTTAAAAAATTTTGTCAAAATTTTAAAGACTTTGCCAACATTTTATTTCTATAGAATATTTTGTCAACATTTCATTTCAATAGAAAATTTTGTCAACATTTCATTTCAATAGAAAATTTTGTCAAAATTTCATTTCAATAGAAAATTTTGTCCAAATTTTATTTCTGTAGAAAACTTTGTCAAAATTGTATGTCTATTGAAAATTTCGTCAAAATTTTATTTTTATAGAAATTTTTTTCCATTTTTTTTTTCAAATTCAATTATTTGCAATATACTTAAAATTTTATTTTTATAGAAAATTTTGTCTTTATTATTTATTTATTCTTCAATCATTGTTGTTGTTTTTGATTTCAGCTTAAAACCCATGCATTGACTAAACTACAAGTGTAGCTCATATTTATTTGGGCAAAGCCCCATAGACTGTAAGATGGTTTGATGGACGCACGTTTTGGAATTACCATATTCGTCATCAGCATCCTCTACTTGCAGCAAAACTATCAACCAATTATTAGAATAAATTCGGGCAGTTCACTAAACCTAAAGTGAACCGGTTTTGCCGAAGTAAATCTTTATTTTTTTATATAGGAAATTTTGTCAAAATTTTATTTCTATAGAAAATTTTGTCAAATTTTTATTTCTATAGATTTTTTTTCAAAATTTCATTTCTTATTGTTTTGATCAATAATCACAGTGATATCAGCATGAAACTATGCATTGCCTACAGGAGAAAATATTGTCAAAATTTTAATTCTGTAGAACATTTTGTCAAAGTTTTATTTCTATAAAAATTTGAAGTACCTCTTGAAGTTGGAGACGAATGTTTTGCAAAATCTACTAAAGCATCATGAATTCTACCAATGTACCGAACAGTAAAAACTCTACCATTTTTAATAGAATTCTATCAACTGTGGCAACCGTGAATACGATACGCCATTGCGTCTCGGTTATAAAAAGAAAGTGCCTTTTCTTGTGAGCTAAACATTGAAACGAACAGCTCTCACTGATAAGAGGGAAAATACAATTTTTATTGTATCAGTGTTGCCAGTAATGGGAATTTTCCCCCAGATTGGGAATATTTTCTCGTGGATAGGGATGGGACTTGGGGAGTTTCCATAAATGTGTGAATTTTTGTGGGGAGTTTTTTTTTTATATCAGTTCAATATAATAGTTTACATGAATTTCTGTTTATTTCTACAACACAAAAAAAAAAGAATCACACTGAATCATCAAGAGAAAACTTTGCTTGGATCGGACGTAAGATTTTATTTTGTGGGTCCAAGGGCTAATTTTTAGTTTTACTCAGCTTTGGCTAAGATATTTTTCTACAATTGTAAAATCATTTCTTCAGGACTCCGACTTCAATGTTGCCTCCTAATAAGTGTTCATCATTGATTTTGGACAATTATCCGATAAATATAGAAATGATTAAGTTGGTTCACCTTTATATTGATCTGGCACCCAATTTTATTACTTGAATATTTTGAAGGACATTTTTGTTCAAATGGTGACCGACATCACATTGTCATTTCTTGAACATTTGGAAAACGATCAACGGTCTTCTGGTAGTGCATTTCGAAATCTTGATCTTATTGAAGTTCGCAAAATTACAAAAATTTTATATATGTTCAAGTTTTAAATTATTTCAGATTTTCTGCAGCGGAGCCCATTTCTTTTTTCATAAAAACTTGTCAAAATGGTATTGTGGATTTTTCTGGGAAATTTTAATTTAAAATGGTAATTTTTATTGACGAAAGTATTATAATTTGGGAATAGTAGGCAGAAAAATACAGGCAACACTGTGTGGTATAACAATGGACTGAATAGTCTCTGTAAGCCTGAAATTACGGCTGCCCACTATACGTAACCTAACATATATGTGCGCAATAAATCAAATTATTTACAAAATTGTATTATATTTCCTTACATAGTGAAATGTGAAAATATTTTTTAGATCACCGTGCTCCAAGTTAAATGAAATTTCCAATAAAATGTAAAACGGAAAGTGTTGACATCACAATATTGTTTTCTTGTGACTTTGATTTCAATGGAATTTAAATCTAAACGAATAGTGATATCTATTATAAATATTTTTGCAATACAATAGAAATCCAAACAACTTTCATAGCTTTTATTTTATATGAATGAGAAAACAACACGATAGAAATGTTTCTGAAAAATTCAAAAATATATTTGCATTGTGAAAGTATTTCTCCAATAGTTTTCATATATACATGTTTCAATGATATATTGACTTTCTTTCGAAACTCTTTTTTCTTTCATATCATATGTAAGACCAATGATGTATCGTCCAATGATTTTTTTCATTTGACATTCATATATACTTGTTGCACAGTTTGTCCTCTTGCTTTGAAACTTTGCCCTTAGTATCCTATTGATACAATGACAATGTTAGTCCTTGATATCTCTATTGAATGCTATTTCAAAGGTATTTATTCAAAGTACTACTAGTTTCCATTGTGAGCAGAACTATTTCCTGTACAGAAAACAAATTGATGAAATCCTTTAGTTGCATAAAGTGAATATATGAATGATTTTTCCAGCAAATCGCCTTGAAGTACAGTCAATGTAAGTAATTATTGTCATTACGAAATGATATATCTTTCAATAACCAACAGGTGAATATGTCAACTTAATTGTTCTAATTATTTCGAACACAATAGGTCATGATTATTCTAAAGGGTGATTTGTTAAGAGCTTGATAACTTTTTTTTAAAAAAAAACGCATAAAATTTGCAAAATCTCATCGGTTCTTTATTTGAAACGTTAGATTGGTCCATGACATTTACTTTTTGAAGATAATTTCATTTAAATGTTGACCGCGGCTGCGTCTTAGGTGGTCCATTCGGAAAGTCCAATTTTGGGCAACTTTTTCGAGCATTTCGGCCGGAATAGCCCGAATTTCTTCGGAAATGTTGTCTTCCAAAGCTGGAATAGTTGCTGGCTTATTTCTGTAGACTTTAGACTTGACGTAGCCCCACAAAAAATAGTCTAAAGGCGTCAAATCGCATGATCTTGGTGGCCAACTTACCGGTCCATTTCTTGAGATGAATTGTTCTCCGAAGTTTTCCCTCAAAATGGCCATAGAATCGCGAGCTGTGTGGCATGTAGCGCCATCTTGTTGAAACCACATGTCAACCAAGTTCAGTTCTTCCATTTTTGGCAACAAAAAGTTTGTTAGCATCGAACGATAGCGATCGCCATTCACCGTAACGTTGTGTCCAACAGCATCTTTGAAAAAATACGGTCCAATGATTCCACCAGCGTACAAACCACACCAAACAGTGCATTTTTCGGGATGCATGGGCAGTTCTTGAACGGCTTCTGGTTGCTCTTCACTCCAAATGCGGCAATTTTGCTTATTTACGTAGCCATTCAACCAGAAATGAGCCTCATCGCTGAACAAAATTTGTCGATAAAAAAGCGGATTTTCTGCCACTGATTTTGGTAATAAAATTCAATGATTTGCAAGCGTTGCTCGTTAGTAAGTCTATTCATGATGAAATGTCAAAGCATACTGAGCATCTTTCTCTTTGACACCATGTCTGAAATCCCACGTGATCTGTCAAATACTAATGCATGAAAATCCTAACCTCAAAAGAATCACCCTTTACAATGGGTAAGTACATATGTGTGTTTTTGTGTGAATACGGCAGTCATAGTCAATAATGATTATTGTACCATGGAGCGTATGATTGTCACAGTTATTCTGTGTGTGTGTTATTCATACGCTATGATGTCCCCATATAATCACCACTTCATTAGTTATGTGAGTAGCCACTTTGCTCATAAGGGTCAGGCCAGGAGAACAATGATATAGTAGGTCAGAGATTTTGACCTTTCGTCGATATATCGAAAGGTTTGGCGCCCATATAAAATTGTGCTAAAAGTGAACATAAAATTCCCACTATTGTTGTTGTAATTTTAAAATTAAAAATTTCCGAAATTTTACATTTTTAAATATTAAAATTCTGTATGTCAAAAACAACTATAATAAAGTAAAATGGAGACAAAAGAAAAAGAGTGAACATGGCTTACACTTACAAAAAAATTTTAAAAAATATACCTAGTTTGAATAAAATGGAAAGTTATGCTCACATATAAAATAGTGTCCAAAGCAGTGCTGTGCAACCGAGCCACTTTTGCTGATAAAAATCCAGAATAATGAAAATAACAAAATAGTGATAGAAGGCATTAATAAATATGAGTAAAAAAAAAAAACAATCTTATGTACCCTCCACCATTGATTGCGTACCTTATGTACCCTCCACCATTGATTGCGTAGAAACTTCTACGAAAGACTAAAGACTTAAATATCATATACTACCACCACGTACCAAATTTACACCAGATCGGATGAATTTTGCTCCTCCAAAAGGCACCGGAGGTCAAATCTGGGGATCGATTTATATGGGAGCTATATATTATTATGGACTGATAGGAACCAATTCCTGCATGGTTGTTGGATACCCTATACTAACATCACCTACAAAATTTCAACCGAATGAGAAGAATTTTGCTCTTCCAAGGTGCTCCGGAGGTCAAATCTGGGTATCGGTTTATATGGGGCCTATATATAATTATGGACCGATATCGACCAATTTTTGCATGGGTGTTTGAGGCCATATATTAGCATCACGTACCAAATTTCAACTGAATCAGGTGAATTTTGGTCTTCCAAGAGGCTGCGGAGGTCAAATCTGGTGATAGGTTTATATGTGGGCTATATATAATTATGGGCCGATATGGACCAATTTTTGCATGGTTATTAGAGACCATATACTAATACCATGTACCAAATTTCAGCCGGATCGGATGAAATTTGCTTCTCTTAGAGGCTCCGCAAGCCAAATCGGGGGATCGGTTTATATGGGGGCTATATATAAGTATGGACCGATATGAACCAGTTTTTACATGGGTATTTGAGGCCATATATTAACATCACGTACCAAATTTCAACTGAATCAGATGAATTTTGGTCTTCCAAGAGGCAGCGGAGGTCAAATCTGGTGATAGGTTTATATGGGGGCTATATATAATTATGGGCCGATATGGACCAATTTTTGCATGGTTATTAAAGACCATATACTAACACCATGTACCAAATTTCAGCCGAATCGGATGAAAATTGCTTCTCTTAGAGGCCTCGCAAGCGAAATGTGGTGGTCCGTTTATATGGGGGCTATATGTAAAAGTGGACCGATATGGCCCATTTGCAATACCATCCGACCTACATCAATAACAACTACTTGTGCCAAGTTTCAAGTCGATAGCTTGTTTCGTTCGGAAGTTACCGTGATTTTAACAGACGGACACGCTCAGATCGACTCAGAATTTCACCACGACCCAGAATATATATACTTTATGGGGTCTTAGAGCAATATTTCGATGTGTTACAAACGGAATGACAAAGTTAATATACCCCCCATCCTATGGTGGAGGGTATAAAAATGCTCGACTCTGACTCCACCATTTTTTAATAACACTCATAAGTAATTCTATTGTGGAGAGCACCAAAAATGGAGCGATTTAAATTATCTTATTTATATATATGTGCAAAACAACTCTAAATTTCAAATTTAATAAGACATTTCACACCTACAAACCTTAGCATTTAAGGAGTCTAACAGAACCGTATATAGTGCAAATTTGTTCAATAAATTTAAATTTGTCATAAACGTAATATAAAGGTGCCGTCATAATATGAGCCCAGACCAACAATCTTTACCATATATATACAAATATTAAATTCAACAACAAATTCGTCTTCAAAAAGTTTAAAAAGTAATATCCAGGAACTGGTTTCTACGAGTTTCATATAAAAAATTAGATGATATTAAACTATTAACTAGATATGACGGACCTAAAATATGTGCTCAAGAATTTTGTTACAAATTGAAATTTTTCTAAAAATTTTTAATATAAATAAAATGTTGACATAATTTTCTATTGAAATAAAAATAACATTTTGACATAATTTTTTTATATAATTAATATTTTCACAAAATTCTCTATAAATAAAGTTTGAAGAAAAATTTCTATAGAAACAATTTTTTTACAGAAATAAAGTTTGGAAAAAAATTTCTAGAGAAATAAAATGTTGACAAAATTTTTCTACAGAAATAAAATTGTGACAAAATTTTCTATAGAAATAAAATGTTGACAAAATTGGCTATAGAAACAAAATTTTGACAAAATTTTCTATAGAAATAAGATTTTTCAATATTTTCTATAGAAATAAAATTTTGTCAAAATTTTTACAAAGATTTCGATAGAAATAAAAAAAATTAACAAAATTTTCTATAGAAATAACGTTTTTATAAAAATTTTCTGCAGGAATAAAATTTAACAGAATTTTCGATAGAATTTTTTTTTTTTTTTTTTTAATTTTTCTGCAGAAATAAAATTTTGACAATTTTTTTAATGGAAATAAAATAAAATTTTTTTGTTAGGTAGTTTTTCTTTTGGTAATTTTTTTCTACCATTTTTTCCGGAGCCGTGCTCCGGACAAATCTTTTCAAATATATGCTTTGAATAAAACATCGGTATTTTAAATATATAGTCAACCAGTGGTACATAACCACTAGTTATTGTCAATAATGATTATCGTACCATGGAGCGTATGATTGTCACAGACATTCTAATTGTTATTCATACGCTATGATGTACCTATGTTATATTATTACTTCATTAGTGATGTGAGTAGCCATTATCACATAAGCGTGTGGACAAGAGAAGTGTGTTATAGTGGGGGTAGGAATTTTGACCTCTCATCGATATATCAAAAGGTTATGTCCACATATAAAACAAGTAAGTAAAGTAGAAAGTCGGCCGGGGCCGACTATATCATAACCTAAACCACCCTTACTGAATTAGTAATCATAAGCATTTGTGGGGTAACATTGGTAGAGGTCTGGGAAATAAACCGCAGTTGCATATTTAAGAAAATTAACCAATCTGACTATAGCCCATAGTCAATGTTGCCAGGGAAAATGTTCGATTTACCCTACAAGGACAAAAAAGTTCCCTACTTTCCCAGACATTCCCAAACAATTTTCCCTACAATATTTTTCATTAAATTTAAACAAATTTTACAAAACAAAAATGGTTCTAAGTACTTTTTTATCTTAAAATATGAAAATGCAACGTATATAATCTAGAAAATAAATTTGTATTACCACCACCGTTGCCACAGTTGGTAGAATTGTACCTAAAATAGTATTTTTTTTGTTTTGTTAAATCTCTATAGAAATAAAATTTTGGAAAAAGTTTCCATAAATAATTTTTCTTGAGAAATTTTTAAATAGAAATAAAATTTTGAAAAAGAAATTCCATAGAAATAAAATTTTGAGAAAATTTTTTATAGAAATAATATTTAAAAAAAAATCAATAGGAATACAATTTTGACAAACATTTCTATAGAAATAAAATGTTGACAAAATTTTCTACAGGAATAAAGTTTTGACAAAAATTTGTATAGAAATCGTTGTTTGGTAGATTTGTGGTAATTTGTAGTAATCTTTTTTTTTTGGCACGAGTGGTAACTCTTGTTACCACACATTGTTAACGATCAAGCCTTGCCGGCTTCTAATTTCCTAATCTAGAGCCACCAAAATGTAAAAATTATTACAAATTGTGTTGAGTGAAAATGTCCTACATTGTGGCCCTACGTCCCTACAAGACGCTAAATATTAGAAAAAGCCTACATATTGGGAATTTCGCCTACTTCTAACAACATTGGCTGTAGTTGATATTGCACCTACGGGGTTAGTATGCCACTAATATTGAGCCCATTATTAAAAAAGAGAAAATCCCTCAATTAGTGTGGGTAAAAAATCTAACTTTGTGAAAATCGAGCAATATTCTTATGTAAGAGCTACAGGTCAGTATAAATACGATCGACTAGTACATTAAAATTTGAAGTTTGAGTAGCATTGGTTAATAAATAAAAGTATTATGGTAAAATTTGGGAAAATCGAGCGATGCATATATATGGAAGCTATATGTAAATCTGAACCAATTTGCGTAATATTTTGCGGGTTTGATTAATACCACAAAAGGTTACATTGTGCAAAATTTGAGTAAGATCAGTTAGGAAATGAGGCCTCTATTGTGAACCATAAAGTTATTAGGGGCAAATTTTTCAAAATCGGGCGATACATATATGGGAGCTATATCTACATCAGAACCGATTTCGATGAAATTTTGCACATATAGTTAGTACTATAGAGGACTGGATCTAGCCAACTTTTAGTAAGATCGGTTAATAAATAAGGGTTCTATGGCCAAATTTGGGAAAATCGGGTTATACATATATATGGGAGTTATATCTCAATGTGAACCGATTTCGATGAAATTTTGCACATACAGTTAGTGCTATAGATTACATTTGGCCAACTTTGAGTACTATCGGTTGATAAATAAGGGTTTTATAGCCAAATTTAGAAAATTCGGGCGGTACATATATATGGGAGCTATAGCTATATCTGAACCGATTTCCATGATTTTCGGCACATATAGTTAGGAGATTACATTTAGCCAAGTTTGAGTAAGATCGGTTGATAAATAAGGGTTCTATGGCCAAATTTGGGAAAATCGGGCTATACATATATAATGGAGCTATATCTAAATTTTATCCGATTTCTTCCAAATTCTATAGGGTTGGCCTTGTGCCCAAAAAACTCCCTGTACCAAATTTCATCAAAATCGGTTAATAATTGCGACCGGAATTCTGTGAACAACAAATACATGGACAGACGGACGGACACCAAGCGCTAGATCGACTCAGGAGGTAATTCTGAGTCGATCGGTATATATTTTATGGGGTCTAAAATTAATATTTCTGGTAGGCACATTTTTTGTCAGATCAAACTTATTATACCCTGACCAGTATGTTGTTTGGGGTATAATTAGGCCAAAAATTAAAGTTACATTCCCGCCGTTGATGTTTTTACAATTTTAAGATTGAGATTTTCAGAAATTTGGCATTTTTATGAGTTGATTGAAATTCTATATTTCAAAATCCCCTAAATATATTTGAAAAAATCCTTTTTGGATGTTATGAGAATAAAAGGGGGAAAAGGAAAAAATTTGAATCGGGAATAAAAAAAAAACAATGGATTCGGTCAAATATTACAGAATTTGCTGAAAAAAAATACCTAGCAGACTTTGCAATCAAAGCATTGTCCATATACTTCTTCACAATTTTTGGCAACATTTGGATAATGCAATGATTATCTTTTTACGTAGCACATTACATTCAGTACATCTAGCCAGCTTTTAAATAGCATACAGCTTCGTTTTTGAATCACCACGACTTAATTACTTCTGCTTTTAAAATATATGTCAAAATTCTTATGAGTTTTGCCAAATAATACAAATAATACTTTGATTAATTTTATCCCCAAAATTCCCGCAAAATAAAATCCCCCTTCTAGACAAAAGAACTCATAACATGGTGCTCATTTAATTTTGAAACATTTAAGTCATTTCAAAAGACAACCAGCAAAGTCAGCAAAGGATTTGTGAACACACTGTAAATCTATGAACCCATTGGCTTAACAAGTGTTCATAATCGACAACTTAAATAGACATGTTAAAAAAATACACTGAAAAAATGATGCCTTGAGTTTTTTTCTAAAAATTCAAACGTGAGTTTTGATTAGCATACACACAACAAAACAGTTTACTTGAATTCAAAGATTTTGATATTTTGGCATTTGCTCCTAGCCAAAGAAGCCGCTTCTTCAAATTATAGACATATAACACTTCTCCTGGCCTGACCCGCAGCAACTTTAATGTCCTTGACCTATTAATTTTCAATCAATGAATTTTGTCCTTAGGATTACAAGAATCTGCTTTAAAATAGATATCTTGACAAAAAGGAACATCTATCCTACTGAGATAGATTTGTAGGACTATGTGGGAAGAAATTAGGAATTAAATATTATTGAAGTCGACGCTAAATTCCACGATTTGTTACTACGGAATCAAAGAACCTTGACGCCACATGATGAAAAAAAACCTGAAAAACACAAGTAAATTCAAAATTTTAGTATCGAGTGCAAAAAAATTCTACATTATAAGGTGAGTCCAGTTATCCGCTTCTTTGGCTCAGAATAAATACAAAAATATTTCCGACAAGGACAAAATCTTGAAACCCGAAAATATTTGTCTTCAGTGTGACAATGCAAACGCAACGCCAATATGAACAAAGCTCAAAGTTAACATTAACAACAAAATCATGCAACAAAAATTACAAACTTAAAATATCCGTAAACAATAAAAGCAGGAAATAACTGACACCATCTCAAAAGGGCCAAAAAACCGTCACAGTACAGCCTCATAATCTCTTCACAAACAGCCTAACAGAGCGGAATCTAACGAAACGAAGAACAAACGGGAACAATACGGCAACAAACAATTATGTTCTGCCACACAAATCCATTGCTAGAATCCTATAAAACAGGAACTCAACAAGGCAGAACTTTGCTGCCTCTACCTACCCCACACCAGGTTCCATCTCATGATGATTCAGTCCTTTGATTCCTGTAGACTTTCATGAGGAAAAAAACTTTAAAAAGATTTCCTAAAGATTTTTCCTGTATGGAGTTCAGTTTGTGATTTTGCTTGATTTCTTTGCCATTGTTGCTTATGCTACTCCATGTAGTTGTACATGTTGCTTAGACAAAACAGCCTTTAAACTGTTTGCTCATTGAAAAATGATTGTTGTACGTTGTGTAAAACGCTACATCCACACACAAGTTCCGGGTATCATCTACAACTCACACTGTTGTATTTACAGCTAACGTAAGAAGTAAAATCGAAAGAAATAAACACGGGAACAGTGGGGGAGAGTATATGGAAATCACCTGCGAATATTTTATTTTTACTATATTTCCAGATTTATAGAAAATTTATTCAAAGTTGAAGATCCTTAAATTTTAATTCAAATTAATAATAGTTTGCAATATTTTCAGACATATCATTTTCTCCATGAAGATAAGATCTACATTATTTCAGGCTATCTTCGGACCGAGTGATTACACAGAAAAGTCCAACAGAGAGAGCCAAAAATTGAAAAAAATAAATTTAAATATTACCCAACAAACCTCACAAAATTTGTAGTAACATGGAACCACTTTTTCTATACCAAGACAATGAAAAAACTTTATAGAGAGGTACTAAGCTTTGAAGTATTTGAATATGATGGTTAATTTTTGTCAAAATTTTTGCCAAATCTCATTTCTATAAAAAAATTTTGTCAAAATTTTATTTCTCTAGAAAATTTAGTCATAGTTTTATTTTCATAGAAAATTTTGCAAATTTTTTTTCTATAGAAAATTTTCTCAAAATTTCATTTCTATAGAAAATTTTCTCAAATTTGCATTTCTATAAAAAATTTTCTCAAATTTGTATTTCTATAGAAACTTTTGTCAAAATTTTATTTCGATAAAAAAAACTTTGTCTAAATTTGCATTTCTCTAGAAAATTTTCTCAAAATTTTATTTTTATAAAAAATATTTTCAAAATTTTATTTCTACAAAAATTTTTGTCAAAATTTTATTTCTATAGAAAATTTTCTCAAATTTGTATTTTAATAGAAAATTTTCTCAAAATTTTATTTCTATAGAACATTTTGCGAAAATTTTATTTTCATAGAAAATTTTGCCAAAATTTTATTTCTATAGAAAATTTTGTCAAAATTTTATTTATGTAGAAAATTTTGCCAAAATTGTATTTCTATAAAAAATATTGTCAATTTAATTTTTGTAGAGATTTTGTAAAAACTTTATTTAAACTTATTTATTCTACACAAAATCTTGCCAAATTTTATCTCTATGGAAAATTTTGTCAAAATTTTAATTCTATAGAGCTTTGACGTATTTGAATATTTTGTCACAATTTTATTTCTATAAAAATTTTTGCCAAATCTTATTTCTATTAAAAATTTTGTCAAAATTTTATTTCTCTAGAAAATTTAGTCATAGTTTTATTTTCATAGAAAATTTTGCAAATTTTTTTTTCTATAGAAATTTTTCTAAAAATTTTATTTTTATAGAAAATTTTCTCAAAATTTCATTTCTATAGAAAATTTTCTCAAATTTGTATTTCTACAGAAACTTTTGCCAAAATTTTATTTCTATACAAAAACTTTGTCTAAATTTGCATTTCTGTAGAAAATTTTCTCAAAATTTTATTTCTATAGAAAATATTTTCAAAATTTTATTTCTACAAAAAATGTTGTCAACATTTTATTTCTGTACAAAATTTTCTTAAATTTGTATGTCTATAGAAAAATTTCTCAAAATTTTATTTCTATAGAAAATTTTGCGAAAAAAATTTTTTCATAGAAAATTTTGTTAAAATTTTGTCAAAATTTTATTTCTGTAGAAAATTTTTTCAAAATTTTATTTCTATAGAAAATGTTGCCGAATTTTATTTCTATGGAATTTCTGTAGAGAATTTTGTAAAAATTTTATTTAAACTTATTTATTCTACACAATATCTTGCCACATTTGATTTCTATGGAAAATTTTGTCAAAATTTTATTTCAATTTATTTATTCTACACAAAATGTTGCCAATTTTTATTTCTATGGAAAATTTTGTCAAAATTTTATTTTTATAGAAAATATTTTCAAAATTTTAATTCTACAAAAATTGTTGGCAACATTTTATTTCTATACAAAATTTTCTCAAATTTGTATTTCTATAGAAAAATTTCTAAAAATTTTATTTGTATAGAAAATTTTGCGAAAAATTTATTTTCATAGAAAATTTTGTTAAAATTTTATTTCTATAGAAAATTTTGTTAAAATTTTATTTCTGTAGAAAATTTTGTCAAGATGTTATTTCTATAGAAAATTTTCTCAAAATTTTATTTCTATAAAAAATATTGTCAATTTTATTTTTGTAGAGAATTTTGTAAAATTTTATTTAAACTTCTTTATTCTACACAAAATCTTTCTATGTAAAATTTTGTCAAAAATTCTATTTCTGTAGAGAATTGTGTCAAAATTATATTTCAATTTATTTATTCTACACAAGATGTTGCTAAATTTTATTTCTATGGAAAATTTTGTCAAAATTTTATTTCCATAGAAAATTTTCTCAAATTTGTATTTCTATAGAAATTTTTTTCAAAAGTTTATTTATATAAAAAATGTTGTCAAAATTATATTTCTATAAAAAAATGATCAAATTTGTATTTCTATAGCAATTTTTATTTCTATAAAAAATTTTGTCAAAATTTTATTTCTATAAAATTTTTTTGTAATTTTATTTCTATAGAAAAATTTTTCAAAATTTTATTTCTATAGAAAATTTTTGCAAAATTTTATTTGTATAGAAAATGTTGCCAAAAATGTGTTAATAGAAATTTTTGTCAAAATTTTATTTCTATAGAAGATTTTTTCAAAATTTTATTTCTATAGAAGATTTTCTCAAAATTCTATTCCTATAGAAAATTTGATCAAAATTGTATTTCTATAGTGAATTTAGTCAAAATACCAGTATTGTGCTTACTGTGTTCAAATTGATTCAGATTTATCTGTAGTATTTTCCAATTTATTTTGATGATAAATTTGATGGATCTGTCGCCCAATGTGATGTGTAGGCTGAAACGGATGTCAAAAATAAAGCACAACATAAATGCCTTTTGGCACAGATACTCCACTCACAGGAATGTACATATTTGCGCATTCGCTCGTACACAATTCACGAAATGAGGCGTATCTAATGCAATGAACTGTATAACCTCCACTTCACTCCCCGCTTCGCACATAGCAAAGAAAAATATGGCTCAAGAACAACATCAACAACGTAACACAACAAAAACAACAACAGGAAGGACAAACTTAACAAACTCCTGACGAGGGAATGAAATGTTAAAATATTTATCTTTTATCAAACGGATATGCTTGGCTATGGGACGGACGGGCGGACGGACTTTAGTACATCAGACTGTTGACTGTGTGATGTGGTGTCCTTAGAGCCTATTTGCAGATGAAAATCATGATGATGATGAGCTGTCATGGGCCACCTGTCGGATTCATAATTTTACAATTAATTAAATGACAAACCTGATACTTTTAGATATTGTCGCCTTTGTCCTTTACCTGGCTAATGTGTCAATTAAAAATTTCAAATGTCAACTACAGCCAGCTAGAGAGATATTTTTCGGGCGGAGGTTGTTTATGATTTTACGACCTTGCATCCACAAGTCTTAATTAAATTGAGTTGAAATATAATTTTAATTACTTGAGTCAAGCACAATTTGATTGACCATCGAATTAAAGTTGAGGTTCTTCTATAAATTATGAATGAGAAAAATCAATTAGGGAAAGGTCATTTATTTACTGTTCGAAGTTTTGTTGGGAAAAGAAAAAGATGCTCTTTATTTCTTGGTCTATGGTATTACATTTGATTTTTTCATTATATGATAAAATCGGTGCGACATAGAATGTTTCAAATTATTTAGAGTTGGCATATTGTGAATTCGTAGAACAGAAAGTTTTTCACCCTCATTGAACATTAAACTAAAAGTAGTTATAATACAAACTTTAAAGACGCTATTCAGAAATTCAACAAAATCAAAACTTAGACACAATTTACCTTTTTGTGAATTCGAAACCCAGAAGATAAGGGATAATTGAAAAATTCAGTTTTTGTTTTTGAGTTTTATATATTTCTTGGACTTGGGAAATATTGTAGCAGATTTTGGTATACCGTCAAACATAAACAGTTCTTTACAAGTTGTGCAATGTGGATGGGAACATTATCTTTTTGGAAAATCCCAGCTTCGTCATATAGTTTTCATCAATAGTATCTATAAAATGGGGAACCATAATCGACAAACATTGCAGTATTCCTTTTAGTGGGCATATCCTAAATTTGGGTGTCACCGTACACTGTGGGCCCACTGACAGATTTTTGAAGTATAAAATCAACGGAAGCTCTTAGAGCTTTAAATTTTGGTGCATATGACTCTGAGGATAATGTGTTGAAGCATCGTGATGCAATGGTTAGGAAGTCCGCAGTGCATTCGAAGGGCCATGGGTTCAATCCCAACTTCAACCGAAAACAAACAAGATTTAACGGTTTTGTGGGGTAGTGATAGTACTTCCATGTACATCTCACCTTGGTACTTTTTAATCTTTCTGCATATCCCTTTCCGACCTATAGCAGATCCACGTGGTAGATTTTCCTAAATTTTTGAATTCTGTTATTTATGTGTACATAGAACATTTTAAATTATTAAGTTTGTTCAGTTTGATCCTGTATCCTGTTTTTTCAGGATACGCACAATTGTTGCAGTCTGGTAAATTCCGGTAAAAGTACGGACGTAAATATATCAAAAAACACAAAATAATCACGAAGTTATGCAAACAGATACAATATCTAATATGTTTTCTTACTGAAAACACTTGTTTGATGAAATATTCCACAACTTAAATAATTTTAATTTATTTGCAAACTTACCTCTTACACTCATTTTTACAAATTCGCAAAGTACACTGCTGAAACTACAAAAATAATATGAAAACCAAATATTTATAACGGTTCTTCACATTCTTAGACAAAGAGAGAGCATACACAATTATTTTTTTGCCGCTCTTATCGCAGTACGTCATATATTAAAGAAATTATAGAGACTTAAACTTACCCGCACAATTGTGCGTACACGGTCGGAAAGGGATATTAGTAAATAAAGCGCAATGGAACTTTGGACTTTATGCATATAAAAAGCATATAAGAATTGTGATTTTTCTGACTTTCTTATATCGGTTATCAATTGTACGTACACATTTCTGCATTTTGGAGGACTCTCGTCTGAGCGGTCCAATATACACACAAAAAATTTTTTTTCTGATTCAATCATGAAATTAATTGATCCAATTAATTTTTTAATTGAAACGTCTTCAATCATAGAAATGATAGTATCAATTAAAAAATTAATTGACAGTCAATTAAAAAATTAATTGATCCAATTAAAAAATTAATTGATACTATTAATTTGTGTGATTGATTTTTATTTCAATTAAAAAATTTGTTGATTCAATTAAATTTTTAATTGAATATTTTTTAAAACTCAATAAGATTTTAATTGGAAAAATTTTCGTGAAATTTTTTTCTGTGTACTTATACATGTGAAATTGCTCGTTACCGTGATACTGGTAGTGTTGCATGGCATTCAAGAAGTGGAGAAAATTTGTTACTTTCTTTACAGATATGATCCGAAAACGCAAAACCAGATGTGATCAAAATCAACGCCGCAGTGCTCGTGACATGAATATATTGCGAAAAAATTGTCTATAGGTATAAATTTCTGACAAAATTTTTTATAGAAAAAACATTTTAAAAAATATTTCTCAACAAATAAAATTTTTACAAAATTTTCTATACCAAAAAAAAATTTAATTAAATTTTCTAAAGAAATAACTTTTTACACAATTTTGTATATAAATAACATTTTGACACAATTTTGTATATAAATAACATTTTGACAAAATTTTCCTTAAAATTTTCCTTAAAATAAAATTTTGATAATTGTTTCTACAGAAAGAATATTTGACAATTTTGTTTATATTGCCCAGCAAAAACTAGGTAACCACATCTCATTACAATTGACATTACCAGGAGTAAAGCTGTAATTACACGTTGCATTACATTGCGGCGAGTTATAATGACTAACTTGTAACGACAAAAATAAATACTTCTCGGTAATTTTCCAATTTTTATTCTCAAATTTGTAGGCAGTTGTAGTTAATATAATTATTCACATAATCGAGCACTTACATAAAAAATCAAAAAGAATATGTAATGTAACGGTAATTCTGAAGATTTTTCCGTTAAGAAATTTTTATCACAAATATTTCATAATAATTGTGTTTAATGACATTATCATATTATGTTTTAAATAAATGCTTTCTTATACCTCATTCACATTACACTTCCAAAATGCGCTTAAACTAAATTTCAAATGCCATTTGCCTTATAAAAAAGAGACTTAAATCCAATTTTAGTAGATTTCGAACCTTATGTGAATTGGCTATTGGATATATTGTATCGTAATTCACGAATCCAACTACCTTAAACAACCTACATTTATTTCTATTTTAAGTGTGAAATTAATTTGCGTGTAATCTTATTTAGATTATTTATTATAATTTTTGTTTATTTATACAATATTCGTTTCTATTCAAGTAGTTCTCCTATTACAGCACCACTCGCCATATTTTGATCCATTGCAATCGGCGATAGAAATCAATATTTTCGAGATTTGGTTGCCTGAGACAATAAGTGGCTATTTTGCAAGGTTCGGTGTATCTACGAATAAGTCATTACATATTAGGTGATTATATGCTTTAAATGCACTACTTATTTTATGGCCGAAAGTATGCCTGGGAAGAAGTACTTCCCTCCTAGGACATGCGTATGTAAATGTAATCCGAAGCGATGCCAATTACTAAGTGGCTATTAATTTTTAAATAGGCTTACCTACAAGATTACCGGGTAATGAGAGTTTTTGCTGGGTGTATATTCTACAGACATAAATTTTTGAGAAAATTTTCTATAGAAAAAATTTTTTGACAAAACATTCTATAGAAAAAATTTTTGACAAAACTTTCTATAGAAATAAAATTTTGACAAAATATTCTAAAAAATAAAATTTAGAAAAATTTTCTACAGAAATAAAATATTGACCAAAATTCTCTATAAAAATTAAATTTTGACAAAATTTTCTATACAAAAAAAATTGAGAAAATTTTCTATAGAAATAAAATTTAGAGAAAATTTTCTACAGAAATAAAATTTTAAGAAAATATTCTATAGAAATAAAATTTTGACAAAATTTGCTATAGAAATAAAATTTTGACAAAATCTATATATATAAAATACAAATTATGTTTGTTTATTTGTTTGTTTGTTTATTTGTATGTTCCGGGTTGGCGCGAAAACGGCTGAACCGATTTACTTGAAACTTTCAAAGATCGTGGGGGGCACTCATGTGCTGAAAATAGGGTACCTCATTTTTTGACATATGGTCACGGAGGGGGACCTCCCCTTTGTCGGACTTTTTGAAAATTGGACCAAAGTTGACCGATTTGCTTGAAATTTTCATTGAAGGTTGGGTTTGGCATCTAGACAAAGATCCGCAACTTTATATTTCGATATTTGGTGGCAGAGGGGGACCTCCCCTTTGTTCGACTTTGTTTTAAGTACAGTGAAAAAACTAAAATTTTCTAAATTATCTGAGATTTACAGAGAACATGCGGTGAGGTTATGGAATTAATATGGGGTACCTGATGGTTTCATATGTGGACGGGGAGGGGGACCTCCCCCTTGCCCTACTTTTTTAAACTTGGAACAAAATTATGCGATTTGATTGAAATTTTCATTGAATGTTGGGGTTGGCATCTAGATAAAAATCAGCTACATTATTTTTCGATATTGGGTCGGGGAGGGGGACCACCCCTTTGCCCGACTTTTTTTTTAAAGTACAGTGAAAACAAAACTAAACTCCCCCGACTGAAATTTTACGGAAAAATTAGTGAGGTTATGATATTTATATCAGGTTCCTAATTTTTTAATAAAAATAAAAGGACATAGGGAAACATCCGCTTCTCTTAAGTAACTACATACAGAGAAACAATTAAAGTTTACCGAGTTACTTGAAATTTACAGAGGACTGGGGAGAGGTTACGATATTAATAGTTGATACCTGATTTTGTGATATTTGGACGGAAGAGAGGCCGCCCCTTTAGGCTTATAATTTGCTTGACATTTTCTGGGACGTTTACAAAAGATACGCTACATCACTTTCCGATATTTAGTCGGGGAGGAGGTCCTCCTCTAAAACTGCAAAAAAAAAACAACAACAATTCATAAGTTTTCTTGAAATTTACATAGGCAGTGGGGGAAGGTTATGAACGAAGAGGCAACCTTCCTTGCCCCACACTTGAAGGAAAGTTTCAAGAATTTTCATTTTCAGTGCTATTCACTACGGTGTTTGTCGATATTGTATCGGGGAAAGTGACGTCCCTTTAAAACAATAGAGCAAAATTTAAACATCGCCGATCTACTTGAAATTTACAGGGAACGTGGGAGGAGGTGATTAAATTTATACATGATTTTTAAATTAGTATATGATTTTTCGATATCTGGTTTGGGGAAGGGGAAAATTGAAATTAACTTTGTAGATTTACTTCGATAAAATGTATAGGGACCATTGATTAGTTGTGAAATTAATATAGGGTACGTGATAGTCCGATATCAGGTCGGAGTGGAGCGAAGGTGAGGAGAGGGTTCCCTTTTGTCCGTTTTTTTTTTTTCTTAAATTGAAAGTAGAGGGTTGTCCGTAAATGGGAACTCGGTACATAATTTTATGATTTTTGCACAGACTTCTGCCAGACTTCTTTTTAGTAAAGAACTTAAATTTACATGAAATTGGCAGCCAACGTAGAGGGTGCATCATTTTCCAACAGTTTAGCAAATGTTAATGTGGTAAAAATTTTTACTACTTTTGCTTTTTCCGATTTATTGGATGGGAAACAGTAATTCTTTGTATGTTATTATAATATAGTGCTTAATTTTCAGATATGTTGAGGAGAAGGATACCTTTCCTTGACAAACCACACTTAAAATTCACAAGAAATATAGAAGATTGTCTACTTGAATACAGAACATTATTTACATTTTTGGAGGAAAGGGTACACCCTCTCCCCGACATTTTTGAAGACGAACCGTTTTACATATGCGTATCCGCCGTATTTGTACCTATAAACGAAAAAGCAAGTAGTCCGATTTGTTTGAAAGAATTCAAATCTTTTCGAAGTTGTTCTCAGCATGAAGGATATGGTTGACTAAGTTGACGCAAAATACGCTTCGGAAGGCGCAGCGAAGCGGGCCGGGTTACGCTAGTTTTCTATAAAACAAAAAAATTGAGAAAATTTTCTATAGAAATAAAATTTTGACAAAATTTTCTATAGAAATAAAGTTTTGACAAAATTTTTTATACACACAAAAAAATTTTTTTCTGATTCAATCACCAAAATTAATTGATCCAATTAATCTTTTATTTGAAATGTCTTCAATCACGAAAATGATAGTATCAACAGTTTTAATTGGGCATAGAAAAAATTTTTGATTAAAAAATTAATTGATTTTTTTAGCGAATTTCAATTAATCAATTGAAAATTAAAAAAAATTGATTCAATTAAAAATTTAATTGATGTTGATTGCAAAACTCAATTAATTCATTAATTAAAAAAGGTAACTATTTTTAATTACTTTCTGAATTAGCTTAGAGTTTTTATTTGGATTAACAAATGATTGTTTGAAATACATTTTTAATTAAAAAAATTCAGCACTTTTTTAACTGACTAATCTGAATTTGATTAAAAAGTTAATTGTATTAATTAATTTTTTAGTTAAAAATTTTAAAATTTTCACTCATTGACTTAATTAACTTAATGTTTCTATCATGATTAAAAATTTAATTGTATCAATTAATTTATTAATTGAAAAAATGTTCAACTTCAGTTAACTTTTTATTTGGAAATATGTTGGTGATATTCTTTTCTGTGTAGAAATTAAGTTTTGACAAAATTTTCTGTAGAAATAAAGCTTTGACAAAATTTTTTGTAGAAATAAAATGTTGACAAAATTTTCTATAGAAATAAAATTTTGACTAAATTTTTAGTAAAAATAAAATTTGACAAAATTTTCTATAGAAATAATATTTTGAGAAAATTTTCTATAGAAATAAAATTTTGACAAAATTACCTATAGAAATAAAATTTTGACAAAATTTTCCATAGAAATAAAATGTTGACAAAATTTTCTATAGAAATAACGTTTTGACAACATATTACAAAAAAATCTATAGATAAATAAAATTTTGAAAAAAATTCTAAATTTTCAATAAAAATAATATTTTGACAAAATTTTATTTCTATAAAATTTTGAGAAATTTTTCTATAGAAATAATATTTTGACAAAATTTTGTATGGAAATAAAGCTTAGACAAATGTGTAGGCTAAAACGGGTGTCAAAAATAAAGTACAACATAAATTTATATAGAAATAACATTTTGACAAAATATTTAAAAAAAAAATTTGAAAAATTCTTTATAGAAATAAAATTTTGACTAAATTTTCAATAAAAATGATATTTTGATCAAATTTTCTATAGAAATAAAAATTTGAGAACATTTTCTATAGAAATAAAATTTTGAGAAAATTTTCTATTGCAATAAAACTTTGAGAAAATTTTCTATAGAAATAAAATGTCAACAAATAAAGCTTAGACAAAATTGTTTTAGTTTTTTATTGTTGCTGTTTTATTGAATCTAACAATTTATATTTGGAAGCAAAATCTAAATCTGAACCGATTATAACCAAATATGGAATGGAGAGCTATAATATTAATTTTACTCCCCGTACCAAGCCTCCTCGTAGTAAAACTTTGGCCTCGATGGTCGTTATATGAGTCTAAATCGGGCAAAAGATATATTTGAGATCTATATTGATTGATAACACAATAAATTGTACTCTTGGTGCAAAATTTGAAGCAAATCAGAGTAAAACTCTGGCTTCTGGTGCCATATAAATGAATAACCGGCGAAACATATATATATGCACTGAAAAAATATTGTCGCGAGGTCAAAGATTTCATGTCTTTAAAATACGAATGCAAATTTTTCTTAGCATAGAAGACGCATTCCTCTAATACAAATTATAATTAAGCGCTTATAATTAAGCGATTTCACTTACAAACGGGTATCATAACATGAAAGAAAAAATGTTTGGGCTAATGTCAACTTGACTTTAATAATTCAGAAAAATTCTTTAAATTTAATGAAATTGTCTTTAAATTTGTTGTCTTTTTGCATCGTGACTACAAAGCAAAAAATCGTTCAAATATAGGACATGTTTTTCAACACTTTATTTTAAAGACGTTTTTACTTGAAACATAGCATAATTTATAATAGAAGTCGAGTCTTAATTTGGAAAATAAAGTTGTCGTTAACTCGTTTTTAAAGGTCTTTGATAGCATATGATTAAAATTTTCCTCCTAAAAGCAAGTACACAAAACCCAAATTTAAAAGAGAATTGTGTCTTAAAAGTATCCTTACTTGTATTTTTCGCTTCTTTGGCTCAGAATCAATATCAAAATTGTTAAAGTAAAGACAAAATCTTTGGAACCGGGCATTCGTTTTCTTCAGTGCACAAATATCGTAGTAAAACTTTGGCCTCGATGGCCGTTATATCAGTCTACATCGGGAGAATAACATATTTGAGATCTATATCTAAATCTGAACCGAATTCAATTAATTATATCGCAATTGATGACACAATAAATTGTACCCTTGGTGCAAAATTTGAAGCAAATCAGAGTAAAACTCTGGCTTGTGGTGCCATATAAATGGATAACGGGCGAAACATATATATGGGAGCTATATGTAAATCTGAACCGATTTGGCTGATATTTTGCAACGAAATATTCAGATGTCCAAATTTGAAGAAATCGGTTCATAAACACGTCAATTATGATAAAATCGATGATAAATATATATGGCAAGTATATCTTAATCGGAACCGATTTTTTCCAAAATCAATAGCGATTGTCTCTGATCCGAAGAAAGAACCTATTGTGAGGGTTCACAAATATTATTTATAAACACTTTAGGTTTCAGGTACTTTGACTTGGAGAACTGAAAAAGAAATCGAAGAGGTTTGTGATAGGTTGTCTTTTCGAAAAAAAAAAGATAGAAAATTAAAAAATTTAAAAAGTCAGAAATTTTCTAGGCTTGAAAAAGAAAAGTTGCTCGAGAAAGTGACTGAGAATTTAACAAGGAAACCAATAAAAAGCTGAATTATAAAGAAAGCCGAAATTTGCGGTCATATGGGCAAGCCAACATAATTTTGTGTGGACCGTGATCCCGTCCAAAGAAATAACTAAGAAAGAACTAAAAATTTTATAAGAAAAAAAAAATATAAAATAAATTAAAAAGTTTAATCATAACGAAAGCTGAAGCTTGCGGACATACGGGCAAGCCAGCCAAGATCTTTTTTGGATATTTATTCTAACCGATTGATTCTGGTGATTTTGATAATCCGAAATCCAAACAATAATAAGTCAAGATTGTATCGAGCGACGTCCTTGCTCAACCTAGCTTAAATGGAAAGTAGCAAGATCTTTTACAATTCGCGGTTCATATTGAAAGCCACTATTGAGTTAAAATTCCAGGAAGATATTCTATAAAAGGGATTGACATGGAAACTATTGGTGTTTATGGAATCATCCTCGAGTAATCTAGATTCCATTAATTTATTTCTAAGCGAAGAAGGAGGCTAACTATCGTTCCTACAAATTAGTTACTCTAATATTACCACTTATTAATTTATTATTTATACCACTATTGTTCAACCCGTCTTTCAACACATGATTTCCAAAAAAATTTCATACTGAATTAATTTCATATACGGTGTCCTGTCCTAGTTACAAGCGCTTGTCAACGATGGAATATTTTTTTATGACCGTGAGTATCCAAAAAAAAAAAATTAATTTTATTAAAATAAACATGTGTTAAAGACCAAACAAATAGTTAGTACGTACACAAAAAAAAAAAAAGAAGAAGAAAAATCTTGTCAGCCGTATCATATGAACATTAAGATTTAAACCGCATAAGGACACTATTATATTATACTATTATATTTACACTAAAACTATTTAATTTAACTAGTACATTTCAGTCTTAACATTTTATCTTCTTAATTTCAATCCTCTTTCTCAACTTTTCGTTTACATTTTCTCACAACTCATTTTAAGTATGTTTGTTTTTAATAAATTCAATTTAAACATGAATCACTAACCCCGTTTTATACTATTTTCACGAAAATGAAGCCATGATTGGTTGAGTCGCACAGTGGGCCGATGTCTTAACTCATCGAGCAAGGATGGGAGGGTATGAGAGGAAGGACAAACTACACCATTAGTTCTTCCAAAATGTAGGCATTTCTGTTACCCTGTGAATTTTGTTTTGTTTCATTTTTTTTTTGGTTTTAACATGGCAAACCTTTAACAAGAGCTACCTAAGATGTATTAATTTATGTTAACTGGCCGAAATCTATACCTTATGGCAAGAACACCCCCCATTGCCCTGAGCAAGGCCGGCATTATAGGTAGCACCCGCACATAAGGTATAGTATTTGAAAGAGAAGGGTCGTTACACTATGCCAAAATTGAGGACAATCTGGCTTAAATGTCGAGCCGTGCTTTGCACACAAAAACGTATACAGACAGACAGACAGCCAGACACACAAATGAACATCGCTAAATCAACTCAAAATTTAATTCTAAGGCGATCGGTATACTAAAAATTAGGTCTACGACTGGTCCTTCTTGGCATTACATACAAATACATAAACTTATTATACCTGGTACCACAGTAGTTGTGAAGGGTATTAAATAGCGCTTTACTTAATTGCATTACAAATTTTGAATTTCAAACTTTGGATATAGTTGTGTAAAGAAAAACAAAAGCTTTTTAGACACATTCATCATATAATTAGTTTTGAAACTTCCAAGAATCTTGAAAATGTTCATAATTTCTTACTTCTTTAACTTTCCAGTAGGTAACCAGAAATATAATTACCATTAAAGAATATTTCAATTTATACTTAAATAAAGTCTGGTAAAATTACACGCTAGTAATCTGTGAAAATCTCTAGCCCATGAAAGATGATATTTCGAAAAAGTTTTCTTTGTTTTTGGAATTTTGCTGAAGAAACTAATATTATTTTGCCTTAACTAAATAAGATATAACATCTTAAGTTCTTATAACTTCAGACTTTTATTGCTGTGGTTTTGAATCCATCAGTTAGAATATGGCAGCGCATATAACGACGATTTTCTATCCACACTGTCAGCATTCGAGCTGTGGGTGAGTTTCTGAGAGGTTTGCAAAACGACATGCCACAACACCAACACCAAGCGAACTTGCAAACATTGAAGGTAACACAAGAAACCTCATATTACGGCAAATTAATAGTCGAGAGAAGGCTCGAACATACAACCGTGGACCAAAGTGTAAGAGGGTATTTAAAAGAGTGTTTTAATACTTTTTTTATTATTTCCATATATGCTAAATAAATAGTTTAAATTACAAATCCCAGTTAGGCAGGGTAGATGATATTTATTGCAACCAACTCCAAGTTGCCATCATTGGCAAATTGGTCATCTGATAACTGTCTCATTTATTCCAGTGACAGTTGATTTTTTTGTTTACAACCTTACAAAAGCATTGTAATCTTCTGCATTTATGAATAAATTATTCGTGATGGATTTAAAGTGTGATAGTGTACTTTATGTTTTGCTGGAAATTGGCTATCGTTAGAGCCCATCAACATTTAACTGTGAATAAACCTTTTGTTTGTCGCATAATTTGATAAAAATACCACAACCCCTACAAAAATAGTTCGAAAAGTAAAGACGAGACCTGATCGTATGCTCAAACTTTTTGAAGTTAGTTAGTGGACACATGAGACTTTTGGGAAAAGAGATGGGCTTACCAATCGGTGCTTTGTACAAATGAGATTTTTTTAAACATAAATAAGATTTATATAGCAAAGAAAAAATCATCGAAATCGGTTCATAATTGCGGATTCAATAGCTAAAACAAAATTGTATATCCTCGAGATGGCTAACTTTCAACACCTACGGATCAGCCCGTAGACTAGGGACCACGGTTGTCACAGTTGGTAGAATTCCACCAAAAATGGTAGAATTTTTACTGTTTGGTAGATTGGCAGAATTCTTGATGTTTTGCTAGATTTTTCAACTATTCAATTTCTATAGAAATAAATTTTCGAAAAAAAACTTCTATAGATATAAAATGTTGACAAGATTTTTTTATAGAAATAAAATCTTGTCAAACTTGTCTATAGAAATAAAACTTTTGACAAAATTTTCTTTAGAATAACAATTTTTTTTTAATTCTACAGAAATAAAATGTTGACAAAATTTTCTATAAAAAATCTCTAAAGAAATAAAATTTTGAAAAAATTTTCTATAGAAATAAAATTTTGAAAAAAAATCTACAGAAATAAAATTTTACAATTTTTTCTATAGAAATAAAAATTTGGAGATTTTCTATAGCAATAAAAGTTTACAAGTTTTTCTACATAAATACAATTTTGAGAAAATTTTCTATAGAAATAAAACTTTTACAAAATTTTCTATAGAAATAAAATTTTGAGAAAATTTTCTATAGAAATGAAATTTTGAAAAAATTTTCTATAGAAATAAAATTTTGAGAAAATTTTCTATAGAAATAAAATGTTGAGAAAATTTTCTATAGAAATAAAATATTGCAAAATTTTTACAAAATTTTGAATAGATATAAAATTTTGATTAAATTGTTTATAGAAATAAAATTTTTACAAAATTTTCTATAGATATACAATTTTTACAATATTTTCTATAGATATACAAATTTTAACAACATTTTCTATAAAAATAAAACTTTTGACAACATTTTCTATAGATATAAGAATATTGACAAAATTTTCTATAGAAATAAAATTTGACAAAATTTTCTATAGAAATAAAATTTGACAAAATTTTCTATAGAAATAAAATTTTGACAATAGAAGTAAAACTTTGACAAAATTTTCTATAGAAATAAAATTTTTACAAAATTTTCTATAGAAATAAAATTTTTACAAAATTTTCAATAGGTATAAAATTTTGACAATATAATTTTAACAAAATTTTCTATAAAAATAAAAATGTTGACAACATTTTCTATAGATATATGAATTTTGACAAAATTTTCTATAGAAATAAAATTTTGGCAAAATTTTCTATAGAAATAAAATTTTGACAAAATTTTCTATAGAAATGAAATTTTGACAAAATTTTCTATAGAAATAAAATTTTGACAAAATTGTTTATAGAAATAAAATTTTTACAAAATTTTCTATAGAAATAAAATTATGACAATATTTTCTACAGAAATAAAAATTTTAACAAAATTTTCTATGAAAATAAAAAAGTTGACAACATTTTCTATAGATATAAGAATTTTGACAAAATTTTCTATAGAAATAAAATTTTGACAATAAAAAAAAATTTTGACAAAATTTTCTATAGAAATTAAATTTTGACAAAATTTTCGATAGAAATACAATTTTGACAAAATGTTCTATAGAAATAAAATTTTGACAAAATATTCTATAGAAATAAAATTTTAACAAAATTGTCTATAGAAATAAAATTTTCACAAAATTTTCTATAGAAATAAAATTATGACAAAATTGTCTATAGAAATAAAATTTTGACAGAATTTTCTATAGAAATAAAATTTGACAAAATTGTCTATAGAAATAATAATTTTGACAAAATTTTCTATAGAGATAAAAATTTTGACAAAATTTTCTATATAAATAAGAATTTTGACAAAATTTTCTACCGAAATAAAATTTTGGCAAAAATTTCCTATAGGTAGCTTTTTGTTAAAATTTTCTCCAAATTTTGTTAGATTATTTTGAGTTCGATTGGCAACCGTGATCTAAATCTGCTGGACTTTTGCGCCTGGAGCTTTTTGGAGAGCAAGATTGGTACTAAAAAATATCAATGTGTCGATCATATCAAGGCAAAGCCTCGCCGCTAATAGGCTAAAATTCGGCAGAGCAACTTTCGTGCAGCGTGTGATGGCTTTTGTCGGTCGACTGAAGGCCATTATTCGTGACAAAGGCATCTTCTTTGAACAAATTTAAACTGATTTAAAAATTTGAATCACAAATTTGAATCAAAAAGTCAATCCGGCTCGTATTCATCAAGAGTGAGCTTAGAATAAATACGGAATATTAGCCGGGAAATTAGCTTGAGACAGTATTAAGCTCTAGGTAGACAAGTATTTTTGCCGCAGACCATAGACATCATAATAGGACTCTGCACCACTACAATATTTACGTGTCATTCAGGAATGGCTTCAAAAGCAGGTTCTTCGCTTAATTTCTAAGTAACAATAGTCACCACAAAATCCGCATGTCAATCCGTGGGAGTTTGGCGCCTGAGGCATTTCTGACAATAAGATTGACACTAAAAAATCGTACAGTGCCAAACAACTCAAGAAGGCGCTTCGCCGGCAATGGACCAAAATACCGTAGAGCCACTTTCGTGCAGCATTTGATGGCTTTGTAGCCCAGTTAAATAGTTCATAGCCAATTTTAACAAAAAAAAAAAATTGACTCAGTTCAGATCACTTCTCATTCGTATTCATCGACCGAGAATTCAAAATAGATGCAGAAGCCCCGGGCAGATCATAACCATTCTAAGTCAGCACCATTGCACTCAGCATGCGTTATTCAAGAATAGGTTAAAATGGTGGTTCCTCGCTTCATTTCTACTACACAACCAACATCTCAGGATCTCAATCCGTTTGACTTTTGCACCTAGGGCATTACGAAGAGTAAAATTGACACAAAAAAAATATAAAAGTGTTGATCATCTCAGAATGGGCCAAAATTCTGCAGAGCCAATTTCGTGCAGCATGTGATAGCTTTGTCGGCCAATTGAAGGCCATAATTCATGCGAAAGGAAGCCAATTTGAACAAAAATTTTAACAAGCTTCATACAACATGGGTTCAAATTAAATGCCGATAATTATCCAGAAAATTTAGGGCATTTTCTGAACTAACAAACATTATGGCCACAAACAATAGATATTCGAATAGGACATATAACATATAGAGCGAATAGGTTACATTTTACCGACATCGAACTGTGGTGCATCTAATCCCTACATATAAAACATAGCCATGGTCACGTTTTAACGTTCTGCTCTAACCTATCCCGGACAATAGCAAATGAAAACCTCTTCCCGAGATGAACCTCCCCCAGCATAAAATCTGCACGCCTAAGGAAGAGAAACGAATATATCCCAATTTAATAACCCTTCTGAATTTTTATAATATTTACATCGAAGGATAAACCATGTGGATGATGTTCGTATCTGCTTATGAGTGTAAACTAAACAGAATTTCAACACTTTACATATTAGGTTTTAGATTAATGGTAACTATGGTTATGCCACCACCACTCTATCTATATTCCAGGCTCCTTACGGCCATGTGAAGAACCTACGTTCAAATAGCGAAATACATAACTTCCATCATCATCATCATCGGCAGCATCAACAACAACTCGGTTATTATGGGGGCAAACTTCAGGAGTAATTTTACCTTCTTCTATTTTTTTCACAGGTGAAGTCTGCCAGGGAACATTAAACTTTTTTACATTCCACAACTAATTTTTGGCTTGGTAACCATCGTATTTGGAAGGTGGTAGAAGATAAAATTTTCGAGTGAAAATCTTCAAACAAGAGTTCTCATAACATACCAAAGTTCAAACATATCCAACAAATCCCATATACCAAAAACACATACCCTCTTAGCAATATTTAGGGAACTAAAGCTAGTCTTTGCTTTAGAATGAATCCAATTTTTGCTTTATTATGAAAATGAGAAGGAATGGAAATTTGGGAGGAGTGCAAAAAAAATCCAATGAAGATTTTCATTCTCCCAGAAGCTTTCGAGAAATGAAATAGAACTCTAGCCTGAAACCTTAGTAGCTTTGCATAACAATCAACGCAGAAATTTGAGGAAACTAATCAACAACAACTACAAGGAACAATAACTGTTTAGCAAACTAATTTTTAGCCAAGCGCTAGCAATACTTGATTTTGGACAAATATTTAAAGGATTGCGAATACTGATGCCACAGTTGGTAGAATACTACCAAAAATTGTAGATTTCTATAGAAATAAAGTTTTCACAAAATTTTCTATAGAAATAAAACTTTCAAAAAATTTTCTATAGAAATAAAATTTTGACAAAATTTTCTATAGAAATAAAATTTTGACAAAATTTTCTTAGAACTACAATTTTGACAAAATTTTCTTAGAAATACAATTTTGACAAAATTTTTTATAGAAATAAAATTTTTGACAAAATTTTCCATGGAAATAAAATTTTAACAAACTTTTCTACAGAAAAAAATTTTGACAAAACTTTCTATAGAAATAAAATTTTGACAAAATTTTCTATAGAAATACATTTTTGACAAAATTTTCTATAGAAACACAATTTTGACAAAATTTTCTATAGAAATAAAATTTTGACAAAATTTTCAATAAAAATAAAATTTTGATACAATTTTCTCAGATATAAAATTTTGACAAAATTTCCTATAGAAATCAAATTTTGACAAAATTTTATGTAGAAATAAAATTTTTTATTATTTTAAAATCTTCTCAGAAATAAAATTTTAATACAATTTTCTCAGAAATAAAATTTTAATACAATTTTCTCAGAAATAAAATTTTGACAAAATTTTATGTAGAATAAAAATTTTTTATTATTTTAAAATTTTCTCAGAAATAAATTTTAATACAATTTTCTCAGAAATAAAATTTTGACAAAATTTCCTATAGAAATAAAATTGTGACAAAATTTTCTATAGAAATAAAATTTTGACAAAATTTTCTATAGAAATAAATTTTTGACAAAATTTTCTATAGAAATAAAATTTTGACAAAATTTTCAAAAAAATAAAATTTTGATAAAATTTTCTCAGAAATAAAATTTTGATACAATTTTCTAAGAAATAAAATGTTGATACAATTTTCTCAGAAATACAATTTTGACAACATTTTATGTAGAAATAAAATTTTTTATTATTTTAAAATTTTCTCAGAAATAAAATTTTAATACAATTTTCTCAGAAATAACATTTTGACAAAATTTCCTATAGAAATAAAATTTTAAAATAAATTTTATGTAGAAATAAAATTTTGACAAAATTTTATGTAGAAATAAAATTTTGACAAAATTTTATGTAGAAATAAAATTTTCTATAGAAATAATATTTTGAGAAAATTATCTATAGAAATAAAATTTTGACGAAATTTTCTATAGACATGAAATATTAAGAAAATTTTCTATACAAATAACATTTTGAAAAAAAAAACTATAAAATAAAAAAATTTTACAAAATTTTCTTTGTAAATAAAGTTTTGACAAAGTTTTCTATAGAATAGCAGACCATAGACATCCCAATAAGACACTGCACCACTACAATCTTTACGTGTCATTCAGGAATGGCTTCAAAAGCAGGTTCTTCGCTTAATTTCTAAGTAACAATAGTCACCACAATCGCCACATGTCAATCCGTGGGATCTTGGCGCCTGAGGCATTTCTGACAATAAGATTGACACTAACAAAAATTTTGACAAAATTTACTATAGAAATAAAATTTTGGCAAAATTTTCTATGGAATAAAAGTTTTGAAAAAATTTTCAAAAAAAAAATTTTTTTTGACAACAATTTCTATAGAACTAAAATTTTTTATAGAAATAAAATGTTGACAAAATTTTCTCAGAAACACAATTTTGACAAAATTTTCTTAGAAATAAAATTTTGACAAAATTTTCTTAGAAATAAAATTTTGACAACATTTTCTATAGAAATAAAATTTTAACAAAATTTTCTATGGAAATAAAATTTTGACAAAATTTTCATAGAAATAAAATTTTGATACAATTTTCTCAGAAATAAAATTTTGACAAAGTTTTATGTAGAAATAAAATTTTGACAAAATTTTATGTAGAAATAAAATTTTCTATAGAAATAATATTTTGAGAAAATTATCTATAGAAATAAAAGTTTGACGAAATTTTCTATAGACATGAAATATTAAGAAAATTTTCTATACAAATAACATTTTGAAAAAAAAAACTATAAAATTAAAAAATTTGACAAAATTTTGTTGGTAAATAAAGTTTTGACAAAGTTTTCTATAGAAATAAAATTTTGGAAAGTTTTCTACAGTAATAACAGTAAAGTTTTCTATTGAAAAAAAAAATTTGAGAAAATTTTCTATAGAAATAAAATTTTGACAAACTTTTATATAGAAATAAAATGTAGAAAAAATATTCAATAGAATTAAAAGTTTGACAAAATGTTCTATAGAAATAAAATTTTGACAAAATTTTGAATAGAAATAAAATTTTGACAAATTTTCTATAGAACTAAAATTTTGACGAAATTTTCTATAGAAATAAAATTTTAACAAAATTTTCTATAGAAATAAAAATTTGGCAAAATTTTGTATAGTACTAACTATTTTGGCAAAATTTTTAAAAGCAATAATATTTTGACAAAATTTTCTATAGAAATAAATTTTTGAAAAAATTTTCTATAGAAATAAAATTTTGACAAATTTTTCTAAGAAATAAAATTTTGACGAAATTTTCTATAGAAATAAAATTTTCTCAGAAATAAAATTTTGTTAAAATTTTCTCAGAAATAAAATTTTGACAAAATTTCCTATAGAAATATAACAAAATTTTATGTAGAAATAAAATTTTGACAAAGTTTTATGAAGAAATAAAATTTTCTATAGAAATACAATTTTGAGAAAATTATCTATAGAAATAACATTTTGACGAAATTTTCTATAGACATGAAATATTAAGAAAATTTTCTATAGAAATAACATTTTGAAAAAAAAAAAACTATAAAAATAAAAAATTGACAAAATTTTCTTTGTAAATAATGTTTTGACAAAGTTTTCTATAGAAATAAAATTTTGGCAAAATTTTATGAAGAAATAAAATTTTGACAAACTTTCGTATACAAATAAAACTTTGACAAAATTTTATGTAGAAATAAAATTTTGACAAACTTTTATATAGAAATAAAATTTTGACAAAATTAGCTATAGAAATAAAATTTTGACAAAATTTTCTATAAAAATAAAATTTTGACGAAATTTTATGAAATAATAAGAAAATTTTCGATAGAAATAACATTTTGAAAAAAATATCTATAGAAAAAAAAATTGGCAAAATTTTGCATGTAAACAAATGTTGACACATTCTTCTATAGAAATAAAATTTTGGCAAATTTTCTACAGTAATAACAGTAAAGTTTTCTATAGAAATAAAAGTTTGGCCATTTTTTATAGCAATAACATTTTAACAAAGTTTTCTATTGAAATAAAATTTTGACAAAATTTTCTATAGAAATAAAATGTTGACAAAGTTTGCTATAGAAATAAAATTTGGTAAAATTTTCTATAATAACATTGTGACAAAATTTTCTATAGAAATAAAATTTTCACAAAATTTTCTATAGAAATAAAATTTTGACATAATTTTCTGTAGAAATAAAAATTTGACAAAATTTTTATAGAAATGAAATATTGAGGAAATTTTCTATAGAAATAAAATTTTGACAAAATTTTCCATAGAAATAAAATTTGACAAAATTGTCAATAGAAATAAAATTTTCTATAGAATTAAAATTCTGTCAAAATTTTCTGTATAAATAAAATTTTAAAAAATTTTTTTATAGAAATAAAATTTTGAAAAAAATTCAATTTGACAAAATTTTCAATGGAAATAAAGTTTTTTTGGTAAAATTTTCTCTAAATTTTGGTAAATTATTTATGGCTCGAGTGATTGCAATGATAGGTTATGTGAGGAATGGGTCTTGCAAAATTATGAAAACGTAATAAAAATTCCATCTGTAAAATGTTTTCTATATAGTAGCAGCGTTAGCGTTGCAATGTAGCACTTTTGTGGCATAATTGCCACCTATCGCCTGCAATATTTTTGCCACATTTTTGTCATGTTGTGCGGTGTCTTGTCAAATAACCGAGTATTCATACCTAACACGGAATTTGTTAGCAGAATTCTCTACTCATATCATATTTTTCTAAAGGACACATATACCTCCTGAAAGTATGTCAAGAATTGTTTCTATATTAGGTAGATTGGGTTACCTCCCTAAACTGTCAAGTACGTGGAGGGGTTTTCGATGAAAAGCAGATTCATTGTAAGGTTAAATGCAATGATTGTTATGGACATTTAGGAATGTAATTTTTAAAAATTCGTATTAAAAATCGTATGTTTGATTAAAATATTTATAAGGAATTTAATTTTTGGGTAAAATAATTTTTTAAAATGCATGTAAAAAATTATATAAATTATAATTATAATTATAAAATAATTATATAAATGTGAGCCACATGAATGTTTTACGATTCTCTAAGTAACTCGACAATGGCCGGTATTGGAAATAATTTTAAATTACATATTTTGTTGGATTTTATTTGAATATTTAAATGAAATATGCTGCAATGCTAAAACCTTAATATCAAATTTGCCAACAATGTAATAACAAAATCCTTAATGACCATAACATTTCAAATATTTTTCCACAAAATTTCTCCCGGAAGCACTCAACTAAAATCTTGGTAAAACAAGACAAACTTACATTATCGTACTTTATCCATTAAAAAAGTAGTCTTTTTTTGTTATTTTTTTATAATAGCCCCGACTTAATACCATTATCTATAACATGGCAGACTTTGTCACAATTTTAATGATCACTAGTAGTTGTCAAGAATATTCACTAGAGTTCTGCTAGTTTTTTTTAAGTAGTTCCCTGTTCAGTATTGTGTTTATCGCTTCATTAACTTACTACAGAGACACTAACTTTTTGTGCAGGACACAATGAAAAAAGTGAGGGAAAGGAAAAATGAAGCAGTCAGTAATTAAGACAAATACAATAATAAGATACTTTACATTTTTGTGAAGAAGACCAAAAAAAAAAAACGACACGGAACACGAAAAGACGAAAACCATTTGTAGTAACAATTGACCATGTCCTAATTAACCATCTTAAAAAGTTGAATAGTTGATATTAAAATTTTTGCAATAGGCTTAAGGATATTGGGCTAAAGTGGAAATTATAAATTCTTAAGATATTTTGCTAATGGTTTAACCGTTTATTTCACGTTCCTTTTCGGCCTTATTCCAATTGGGCCTTATATCGTGGTGTCGCAAAGAAAATTTATCCGTTGCACTGAACTTACATTACTTATTAAGGTTTGATTTAACTTCAATGTTTTGGATGTAAATTAAAAATTTTTATGATATCAATATTTTTATATATTTTTTTTAATATTTATTTTAACGCTTGTCTGTTAAATTTGTAATGGCTTCTCATCGGAGAAATCCAAATTCTCTAATTAGCTAGTTTCGTGCAAGCAAGCAACTCCTTGACTCTTCCAATCTAATTTGTTTTGTACATCACCTAAATCCTGCAGTTTTTGGAACTTCAATGACTTTAGTCCAAACTCATTTTTCAATATGCATTGCTTCCGTTCTCGCGATATTTTCAGCTCATGGGATGGGTTTCAAGAAGGACAGGCCTCGTTTTATTAGCTTCATTATCAATAACCAAGTGAAATTCAAGGTTTGTACACATATATAAAAATTCACAAATTTTAAATCACATTAAAGGAAGCCTAATTAACACATTGTGCTATTAGAAACTTTTTTTCTTTAGTTCCGGTAAATACACTTCATTGTTGCTGTTGATTACATTATATACGAATTTCCTTGAAATTTTAATTTTTTTTATAAGCATAGCCTTCACCAACCAGCAGCGTTTGAAGTCACTTTTACTAATTTGCCAAGAAAGTTTTTCATAACAAATTTAAAACTAATGAAATTTGCCTCAAACATTTTTGTTTGGTTTACACTTTTGGTATGTGTAAATCAGGCAAAGTTTTACCAACTTCTCACAATAAGTTCGCTAGTTTTGACTGTCGACAAACACATTAGAAGGGGTTGTGATTTTTACAGAACATATGAGTCGAATTTGGTGACCAGTTTCTAAAGGCGGCTACATTTAACTATGGACTGATATGCACAAATTTTTGCACGATATTTAGAGATCACATACTAACATGAAATATGAACTGGATCGGGTGAACTTTGCTTCTCCCGAACGCTTCAGAAGCCAAATCTCGAAATCAGCGGTGTCCCCTCCTTTCACAGTCCGTCCGTCCGTCTGTTGAAATCACGCTAACTTCCGAACGAAACAAGCTATCGACTTGAAACTTGGCACAAGTAGTTGTTATTGATGTAGGTCGGATGGTATTGCAAATGGGCCATATCGGTCCACTTCTACGTATAGCCCCCATATAAACGGACCCCCAAAATTTGGTTTGCGGGGACTCTAAGAGAAGCAAATTTCATCCGATCCGGCTGAAATTTGGTACATGGTGTCAGCATATGATCTCTAACAACCATGCAAAAATTGGTCCACATCGGTCAATACTTATATATAGCCCCCATATAAACTGATCACCAGATTTGGCTTGCGGAGCCTCTAAGAGAAGCAAATTTCATCCGATCCGGCTGAAATTTGGTACATGGTGTTAGTGTATGGTCTCTACTGACCATGCAAAAAATGGTCCACATCGGTCAAGAAATATATAGCCACCATATAAACCGTTCTCCAGATTTGACCTCCGGTGCCTTTTGGAGATGCAAAATTCATCCGATCTGGTTGAAATTTGGTACGTGGTGGTAGTAGGTTAGTTATGTTAGGTGGCAGCCCGATGTATCAGGCTCACTTAGACTATTCAGTCCATTGTGATACCACATCGGTGGTGGTAGTATATGATATTTAACGGCCATGCCAAAAGTGGTCCATATCAGTCTATAATCATATAGCCCCCATATAAACCGATCCCGCGATTTGGTTTTGGAGCCTCTTGGAGGAGAAAATTTCATCCGAGTCAGTTGAAATTTGGTACATTGTGCTAGTATATGGCCGTTAACAACCATGCCTAACTAGGTCCATATCGGTCTATAGTTATATATAGCCCTCAGATAAATCGATCCCCAATCACACAAAAATTGGTCCATATCACGTTCATAATTGTATATAGCCCCCATATGAGCGACCCACATATTTCAATTCTGGCTCTCTACCACGTATGGACTAACTCACTATTTAGAAAACGATGTTAAGAAGTTTCAAGATACCACAACCCAAGTAATTCTATTGAGGATGACAGTCTTTCGTAGAAGTTTCTACGCAATCCATGGTGGAGGGTACATAAGATTCGGCCGTATATACTTGTTTTTTTCTTCAGCGGTGAGATTCTGACTCGGTTGCCACACTTGGTAGAATTCTACCAGCAATGGAATATTATTTATTGTTTGGTAGATAGGTAGAATTCTTGATGTTTTGGTAGATTCTGCAAAATATACCATTCCAACTAAGAGGAGCACTAATTTATTATAGAAATATAATTTTCATAAAATTTTCTATAGAAATAAAATTTTGACAAATTTTCTATAGAAATAAAATTTGACCAAATTTTCTATGGAAATAAAATTTTGACAAAATTTTCTCTAAAAATAACATTTTGCCAAAATTTTCTGTAGAAATAAAATTTTGGCAAAATTTTCTGTAGAAATAAAATTTTGGCAAAATTTTCTATACAAATAAAATTTTGACAAAATTTTCTCTAGAAATAAAATTTTTAAAAATTTTTCTTTAGAAATAAAATTTTGACAAATTTTTCTATGAAAATAATCTTTGGGTTGAAATTAAGAAGACATAGTCATCCTCTCATACAGAGGTTAAATCTCAGTTGCGGGTTAAAACACATTTTATTTTCTTCAGTCGTGGGTTTCTCACACGGTTGCCACACTTGGTAGAATTCTACCAACAATGGTAGATTATGTTATTTACTGTTTAGAAGATGGGTAGAAGTCTTGATGTTTTGGTAGATTATATTTCTTTTAGAAAAATAATTTTCATAAAATTTTCTATAGAAATAAAATTTTGACAAATTTTCTGTATAACAAAAATTGACAAAATTTTCTATGGAAATAAAATTTTCACAAAATTTTCTATGGAAATAAAATTTTGACAAAATTTCTGTAGAAATAAAATTTTGACAAAATTTCTTTAGAAATAAAATTTTGACACAATTTTCTCTAAAAATAAAATTTTGACAAATTTTTCTATAGAAATTAAATTACTTTTTGACAAAATTTCTATAGAAATAAAATTTTGACAAATTTTTCTTTACAAATATAATTTTCAAAAAATTTTCTATAAAAGTAAAATTTTGACAACATTTTCTCTAGAAATTAAATTTTGACAAAATTTTCTATAGAAATAAAATGTTGACATAATTTTCTATAGAAATAAAGTGTTGACATAATTTTCTTTAGAAATAAAATTTGGCAAAATTTTCTATGGAAATAAAATGTTGACAAAATTTTCTATGGAAATAAAATTTCGACAAAATTTTCTATGGAATTTCGACAAAATTTTGGTAAAATTTTCTACAGAAAAATGTTTTTGGCAAAATCTTCTATAGAAATAAAATTTTGGTAAAATTTTCTATCGAAATAAAATTTTGATAAAATTTTCTATAGAAATAAAATGTTGACATAATTTTCTATAGAAATAAAATTTTGACATAATTTTCTTTAGAAATAAAATGTTGACATAATTTTCTTTAAAAATAAAATTTTGACAAAATTTTCTATGGAAATAAAATTTTGACAAAATTTTCTATGGAATTTCGACAAAATTTTGGTAAAATTTTCTATAGAAAAAATTTTTTTTGGCAAAATCTTCTATAGAAATAAATTTTTGGTAAAATTTTCTATAGAAATAAAATTTTGGTACAATTTTCTATAGAAATAAAATTTTGAGAAAACTTTATACAGTAATAAAATTTTGAGAAAATTTTTTATAAATTCAATATCTTTAAAAATTTCTTTCGAAAAAAAAAAACATTTTTTTTCATACTAACCATAAAAATTTTTAAAAAACTTCAAAATAAGATTTTTTTTTTAAATTTTGGAGTACAGTATTATCAATTAATTTTTATAATTTTAATATAAAACCGGGATCACACATTGATTTCACTTGATTTATCCATAGAAAATCCACCTGAATTCCTTCGAAATTTACAAATAGACAGTAATTTTTTTTTTTCAATATTTAATGAAAATTTGGTATTTTCATCCATCCATTATACACATAATGGATTACCTATTTTTTTTATCGGAGAATCATCTTCAAAGAAATTTTAAAATTTCTTTACTCTAATGGTAACAGATATGAAGAATCATTGGCTCAGACATAAGCAGCATGTAATATTATCAGGCAAACATAAAAATAAAGCGGAAAACTCTTTTAAGGAATTACATATAATCTTCTCACAGATGTTCCCCAAATTTCAAACAAATTGGACATTCCTAGCAGCATCCAGAACACATACATGTGAAAAACAAAAGTCAAAACTGATGTATTGTATTTCAGTCAGTGAATTTCCGAGAATTTGGTTGACAAGCGAAAAGGGTTGGTCAAGGAAAGTACCCCTCCCTATCCATCAAAATACGCAAAAATTAAGTTACATTCTTCAACTGCAAAACAACTGCGTATATCCCTTGTAAATTTTAACTAAATCCGATAAGTAAAGTATTCAAAAGTAGTTGAGCCTGCGGGAAGGGCTGCACTCTACCGAAATATTACAAATTGAAGTACCGAAATTATATCAAGGCAAGAGGTCTTCTAAAACTTCCCTGATGATGAAAAAAAAATACAACAGAAGTTAAATTTTCAAAAAGACAGGCAAGGGGAGGGGCCTCTTCCCAAACAGATATCTAAAAATTAGGTACCCAACATTAATTTTATAACCTCCATGTAAATTTAAAGAAAATCTGAGAAAATTCACTAGACTTTTAGAAAGAGTCGAGCCAAGGGAGAGGTCCTCCTCTCGTCCAAAAATCAACGAACTAAATAGATGTCTTTGTGTAGAAACCATCAATTATGTTTCCCGAAATTGCAATCAAATTGGGGTTTCAAACTCCCATTTTCACAAAGTCAAGCAAAAGGAAGTCCCCTTCCCCGTTCAGATATCAACATATGAGGTACCGTATTTCTGAAAGTTATTACTATGAAATCAGTTTTGCCTTTCTTTTGAACTTCCAAGTCAGATACAATTTCTTCACCCATATATTTACAAACTTTAAAAAATTACCCATCTTAATGTTTCACCTTTCTTTGTCACATAAGTAAGTTCCATTTATACTTGAACCAAAAAAAAAAAGCACGAAGTAGGACCCCACCTATAGCAAAAAAAAACAAACGCTTGACGAAATGTCGTGCCAATGTAAAATGAGTTACAGTTCGACTACTTTTTGCCACAAGTTTTTTATCTTTCATTTCCTTTTTTTAACCATTCTCGTGTCAGTTGTTATTGCCCCATATGAATCCTTTGAAAGTGTTGATGAACATATTCCTGTAGAGTGAAATGACTCTGGCCCAACCAATACCATGGTTTTATTTAACAAACTCGAAGAATATCTCATTGGTGTAAGAGGGACATAGATATCATTGAGAGAAGTTTGCACCATAGAGGTGTAATAATTTTGGTTATTGAAATCAGGATGAGATGACTAGGTGATAACCTTTACCGAATTACTATACAAGCCAATTTGGGCAATATTACGTAACAGAAGAAATTGTGTTAAATCTTAAATATGGGTGACGTCCTTAATATTAGCCCGAAGAGTTATAGTTGAACTCAATTGTTCCGAAAAATCTGAGGATGATCGGACTTAAATTGAAGGCTGAAATTTGATATGCTGCCTTTGGCATAAACAAAGGACATCAAAAGACCTACACATCCACCGCACGCTTGGCTCATTTGCTTGCATCTTGAGATGACCGATCCTTTGGTATTTGTTAGTGCAAACCTTGCTCTCCACAATGCCCTAGATGCAAAAATTGAACGGATTGAGAAGTCCGAAGATTTTGGAGGACGTGGTGCAATAGAAATGAAGCGAGCAAGCCCCTTTTTATGCCATTCTTGGTGGACACGTGCCTCGTGCGATGTTGGTGCGACCTAGCCTGCGGCAGAAATGTTTCTTTGTCCATGGCTTAGCACGATGTTTTAGGCTCATAAAGACTATTCATGAATGGACACAGTGATGAACTTATTTCTTATCACTGAGTGCTGCCCGATTCCACGTTTAATGAAGAGCCGAGTCCGAACGGCGTTCGGCTTCGAAACACTCCGAAATGTCATCAGGGGATAATCCACCGCCAAAAAACTTTTTTTAATGTTGTTTGGTCGAAACTAGAGGTGTGCACGTGAGTAATATTTTACTCACGCACATTCACGACGGAAAAATCTTACTCACGCACACACAAGCACGATTTTGTTTGGTAGGCTCACGCACATTCACGACAAGAAAATTTTTACTCACGCACAAAAATGTCGTGACTCACGAAAAATACCGTGCCTCACGAAAAATATCGTGACTCACGAATAATTTTATGAGTAATTTGCCTGACGGACGTGTCTGAAATCATGAGCACGATTAAAATCAAAAGCGTTATTAAACTCTTAACATCGTAGGTGTCACTAAAATTGTAAATGAATTAAACTCATAAGCGTTTTTTCTTGGTGAACGGGATTATTTTCGTGAGCGTAGCTTGTTACTCACGCACACTCACCAAGATATTATTTTCGTGACTCACGCACACTCACGTCGTTGCCATGAACCTAACTCACGGGTGAATCACGACAATTTCGTGTCACGTGCACACTCCTTGTCGAAACTGGGTTTGAACCCAGGACCCTGTATATGCAAAGCCGGCATGCTTTCCATGGCTTTAACTGTGTCTTATGTTATTTTCCCGACACATTCGACATATATTTTGAGCCCATGGTCGATGAGTATTCGTGGGGAGCGTCAATCCATCGTTATGATGGCCCAAACCATTACCATCGGCACATTTTCGACTGATAGCTTTGGCACGTAAACCTGACCACTTTTTTTGTTCACAAACTGCTTAATAGGCAATGGCTTCTTATCGGAGAAAACCAAATAATGTAATATCGTGAAAGCGAATGAACTTCTTGGCTCTTTCCAGTCTTACCATCAAAGGATTATAGGGCAGACGTTGGGTAATGGAGGCTGCTACAACAATCCACGATCGTATTTCTGAGGTGGCCATAGCTGGCGAGTGTAACATTCACACAATTTTTTTCTGATTCAAACACGAAATTAATTAATCCAATTAATTTTTTGTTTGACATGTCATCAATACATGGATTGCGTAGAAACTTCTACGAAAGACTGTCATCCACAATCGAATTACTTGGGTTGGGGTATCTTAAAACTTCTTAACATCGTTTTCTAAATTGTGAGTTAGTCCATATTGAATTGAAATATGTGGGTGGCTTATATGGGGCTATATACAATTATAAACTTGATATGGACCAATTTTTTGTGATTGGAGATCGATTTATCTGAGGGCTATATATAACTATAGACCGATATGGACCTAGTTAGGCATAGTTGTTAACGGCCCTATACTAGCACAATGTACCAAATTTCAACTGACTCGGATGAAGTTTGCTCCTCCAAGAGGCTCCAAAACCAAATCTCGGGATCGGTTTATATGGGGGCTAAAATGATTATGGACTGATATGGACAACTTTTGGCATGGCCGTTAAATATCATATACTACCACCACGTACCAAATTTCAACCAGATCGGATGAATCTTGCTTCTCCAAAAGGCACCGGAGGTCAAATCTGGGGATCGGTTTATATGGGGGCTATATATAATTATGGACTGATATGAACCAACTCCTGCGTGGTTGTTGGATAACATATACTAACATCACGTACCAAATTTCAACCGAATCGGATGAATTTTGCCCTTCCAAGGGGCTCCGGAGATCAAATCTGGGGTTCGGTTCATATGGAGGCTATATATAATTATGGACCGATTTCGACCAATTTTTGCATTGGTGTTTGAGGCCATACATTAACACCACGTTGCATATTTGAACTGAATCAGATGAATTTTGGTCTTCCAAGAGGCTACGGAGGTCAAATCTGGTGATCGGTTTATATGGGGGCTATATATAATTATTGACCGATGTGGACCATTTTTTTCCAAATTTCAGCCGGATCGGATGAAATTTGGTTATCTTAGAGGATCCGCAAGCCAAATCTGGGAATCGGTTTATATGGGGGCTATATATAATTATTGACCGTGTGGACAAATTTTTGCATAGTTGTTAGAGACCATATACTTACACCATGTACCAAATTTCAGCCGGATCGGATGAAATTTGCTTCTCTTAGAGGCTCCGCAATCCAAATCGGGGGATCGGTTTATATGGGGGCTATATATAATTATGAACCGATGTGGACCAATTTTTGCATGGTTGTTAGAGATAATATGCTGACACCATGTACCAAATTTCAGCCGGATCGTATGAAATTTGCTGCTCTTAGATGGTCTGCAAGCCAAATTTGGGGGTCCGTTTATATGTGGGGGCTATACCCAAAAGTGGACCGATATGGCTCATTTGCAATACATTCCGACCTACATCAATAACAACTTCTTGTGCCAAGTTTCAAGACGATAGCTTGTTTCGTGCGGAAGTTAGCGTGATTTCAACAGACGGACGAACGGACGGATGGACGGACATGCTCATATCGACTCAGAATTTCACCACGACTCAGAATATATACACTTTATGGGGTCTTAGAGCAATATTTTGTTGTGTTACAAACGGAATTAGAAAGTTAATATAACGCCATCCTATGGTGGAGGGTATAATTAATTGAAGGTCAATTAAAAAATTAATTGATACTATTAATTTTTGTGATAGATTTTTGTTTCAATTAAAAAATTTGTTGAATCAATTAAAATTTTTATGGAATATTTTTTAAAACTCAATGAAAATTTTAATTGGAAAAATTTTCGTGAAATTTTTTTCTGTGTTCTGACGCCAGTAAGATGATCATGAGAGAATGGAACCCTATAAAAACTACCAGAGGGTTATAATTGCTACACCAATGGATCGAAGATGGATGAGAATATCGAGATCCTATTCCGATTCCCGGACCATAACAAAATCCTGAAGGCGGAAGTGCGTGCCATAACGGAATGTGATAAATGGCTCGGAAACAATACCATCCCACAAAACGTGAACAGAGGGATTTCGTTTAATATGTTTACCATTCCATCCTGATTTCATCCTTATCCTTTGGTGAGTTATGATTTTCCATAATTGTTGAACTTGCTCCTTCCCAAATATGGGCGTACATATAAAACGCCTTCAAAACCACGTGTAAGTATGCTTAGATACCGAAATTTACCATTATTTAGAACTTTTTTGTCTATCCCAAGCACCGTGAGCGGTCAAGGCTTTACCTATACTCTTATGTAAAATCAAGTTAAAACTTTATTTTACCTGAGTATGTCATACTCTAGCATCTCTCAAACTTCAATATTCACTCTACGTATTTCGAAGGCAATGAAACATAATTCCAGCTACACAACCTTATTGTCCCAGATGAAAGTCTACAACGTGGAAAGAAGGAGAATACCCAACTTAAATTCTGAATGCCACCGAATATCCTATACGGTTTTCATATGAAGTTTTCAGAGACTTCCTTCCATGTAGAATGTGTGAGTGTTGGCAAGAACCTTCTTTTTTCCTCCATTTTGAATGAGTGATGTGCAAAATATGTTTCCTCCGTATGCATTTGTGTCTTTCCGTGTATTGTGGTGTGTAAATGGAAAAAAATGAACTTTTTCTCTTACTTTCGTTGGATTTTTTTTTCATCCACTCGTTTTTATTATGCTCGTATCAAAAGGCAACTTCATACCATATGCAAAAGATTGTGCATATGGACAACAGGATGAAATAAATGAACTGTGTCTTACGTGGTGTCGATTTTTCGAATTTTGGGTTGCAACCCGTTGCTATGATATGGACATAGCTTTCGTATGAATTTCAAAGCAAACAATTAATAAAAAAAATCGTCCCATTATCTGGCCTATTCTAAGAACAAAAGCAACATTATTTTCAGTTCCTCGAGAGTATTAAATATTGCACTACCGTGAAACCACTTAAAAGTGGACACCTACACACAAAAAAAAATTTTTCTGATTCAATCACGAAATTAACTGATTCAATTAATTTTTAATTGAAATATCTTCAATCACAGAAATGATAATATCAATTAAAAAATTAATTGAAGGTCAATTAAAAAGTTAATTGATCCAATTAAAAAATTAATTGATACTATTATTTTTGTGATTGATTTTTGTTTTAATTAAAAAAATTTGTTAAATCAATTAAATTTTTAATTGAATATTTTTTAAAACTCAATTAAAATTTTAATTGGAAAAATTTTCGTGAAATTTTTTTGTGTGTACGGTCACCTAAACTTTGTTCACTTTTGAGAGGTGTCCGATTTTCGGAGTATTCAAGTTTGAGAGGTTTTACTGTATTGATATCTGTCCATAAACAATGCAAATATATTCTTCATAATTTTGAAATTCTAAAATTAATTTCGTATCAGTTGTATGGATGATTTAACAGTGCTAAAATTATTAAATTATTATGGGATATATTGACAAGACTGTTGTGATTACTGTACGCCTCTTTACTTGAATAGAAACCCATATTTCTCTAGGCCATAATCAAAACAACATGGTGGTAGAGACAGCTGTTCTTAGCACAATTCAAATAATTTTGCTATAGCGAGGCAGAAGGTTTCGGCCAATGCATAATCATGGTCAGACTTATGTTCCGAAATGAGGTAGTTCAGAAATTAAATAGGGTTAGGGACTCGGCGGAATGGTGGAGAATAACACGCTCATTAGTAAGGAGGGCAACGATAGTCAGTAACAAATTGGCGTTAACTGATTTTTATGACTATTTTCAATCTCTTTTATCTACTTCTTCCATTGAGCATCAGATCTCTTGGTGTAGACAGTTCCGTTTAGATCCTTGGCTGGACTCACCGTTTGAGTTAAGGGAACTCTCTCTCGTGTTGGTTAAGGCTAAGAACAATAAAACTCCTGGTAAAGACGGAGTTAGCTATGAGTTCTATAAGAACGCACCGACCGAGTTCTGGAATGAGATGCTGTTTCTGTTCAATCAAATTTTTTTGCACGAAGATATTCCAACTTCTTTCCTTGAATCGGTTTTAGTCCCTTTATACAAAAAAGGAGATGTAAACGTGGTATCGAATTATAGAGGATTGTCCCTTTTAGATGTGATTTATAAATGCTTCACTGGAATACTGCTAAATCGTTTAACCAGCTGGTTAAACGTAAACGATATAATTGATGAATCTCAGGCTGGTTTCCGAAGGGGTTATTCTACCATCGACAATATATTTAGCTTGACATCTATAATCCATTTGAACTTCAACCTTCAGAAGAGGACATATGCCTTTTTTGTCGATTTTTCAGCTGCATTTGACAAAATACCGCGTGAGCTCCTATTCTATAAGTTGGATAGCATTGGTGTGTCATCGAAAATGGTACGGGTACTGAGGAGGCTCCATGAGCATACGTCTTGTGGAGTGTATGATGGATCTTCACTTTCTGACCAACTTGTAGTTTCCCAGGGTGTAAAACAGGGTTGCCTATTAAGTCCTACGTTATTTTCTATATATTTAAATGATCTTCCCGATTCTTTACCATGCGGTATCTCGGTACACAGAAAAAAATATCACCAAAATATTTCCAATTAAAAAGTTAATTGAAGTTGAAAATTTTTTCAATTAATAAATTAATTGATACAATTAACTTTTTAATCATGATAGAAACATTAAGTTAATTAAGTCAATGATTGAAATTTTTAGAATGTTTAATTAAAAAATTAATTGATGCAATTAACTTTTTAATCAAATTCGGAAGACTAATTCAGTTAAAAAAAGTGCTGATTTTTTTTTAATTTTTTAATTAAAAATGTATTTCAAACAATCATTTATTAATCCAAATAAAAACTCTAAACCAATCTAACTAAGTAATTAAAAATAGTTACCCTTTTTAATTAATAAATTAATTGCGTTTTGCAATCAACATCAATTAAATTTTTAATTGAATCAATTAAAAAATTAATTGAATTTTGCTGAAAAAATCAATTAATTTTTTAATCAAGAATTTTTTCTATGCCCAATTAAAACTGTGATTGATACTATCATTTTCGTGATTGAAGACATTTCAATTAAAAAATTAATTGGATCAATTAATTTGGTGATTGAATCAGAGAAAAAATTTTTTGTGTGTACAAATTTTGTTAACATTTTATTTCTATAGAAATTTTGTTAAAATTTTATTTCTATAGAAAATTTTCTGAAAATTTTATTTCTATAGAAAAATTTTGTTAAAATTTTATTTCTTTAGATAATTTTGTCAAAATTTTATTGCCATAGAAAATTTTCGCAAAATTTTATTTCTATAGAAAATTTTGCAAAATTTTATTTGTTTAGATAATTTTATCGAAATTTTATTTCTATAGAAAATTTTGTCAAAATTTTATTTCTATAGAAAATTTTGTCAACATTTGATTTCTATGGAAAATTTTGTCAAAATTTTATTTCTATAGAAAATTTTGTCAAAAATGTATTTCTATACAAAATTTTCTATATTTTCTAAATTTTATTTCTATAGAAAATTTTCTCAAAATTTTATTTCAATAAAAAATTTTTTCAAAATTATATTTCTACAAAAAATGTTCTCTAAATTTTATTTCTATAGAAAATTTTTTCAAAATTTTAGTTCTACAGAAAATTTTTCAAAATTTTATTTCTATTCGAAATTTTATTTCTACACAGAAAAAAATATCACCAGAATATTTCCAATTAAAAAGTTAATTGAAGTTGAATGTTTTTTCAATTAATAAATTAATTGATACAATTAACTTTTTAATCAAGGTAGAAACATTAGGTTAATTAAGTCAATGATTGAAAATTTTAAAATTTTTAATTAAAAAATTAATTGATAGAATTAACTTTTTAATCAAATTCAGAAGACGAAGTCAGTTAAAAAAAGTGATGAACATTTCTTAATCAAAATAAAATTTCTATGCCAATTCAGAAAGTAGTTGAAAATAGTTACCTTTTTAAATAAGAAATTAATTGGGGTTTGCATTCAAAATCAATTAAATTTTTAATTGAATCAATTAAAAAATTAATTGAAAATTGCTAATGACATCAATTAATTTTTTAATCAAGGATTTTTTCTAAGCCCAATTAAAACTGTGATTGATACTATCATTTTCGTGATTGAAGACATTTCAATTAAAAAATTAATTGGATCAATTAATTTCGTGATTGAATCAGAAAAATATTTTTTTGTATGTATGTGGTAGATTTATAAAAGTTTTGATGTATGCAGATGATATCGTCCTTTTATCTGATTCACAGGAAGATTTACAGTCCATGTTCGATGCACTTTACTATTATTGTTGCGTTTGGGGGTTGGAACTTAACCTTGATAAGTCGAAGGTTATGGTTTTTAGGAAAGGTTCAAGGATAAGTAGTAATTTGTGTTGGCATTACGGGGGGCGTATTATTCAGCAAGTAAATGAATACAAATATTTAGGTTTTAATTTGACTTTTAACCTCTCAAACTCTAAACATCTTGAACTTAAACTTGTTTCGGCGAAGACTGCTATAAATGCAAACTGGCTGGGATATCTCTATAACCCTAAAATTAATCTTGACAATAAATTGAAAGTCTTCAACTCAACTGCGAGGTCAATATTATTCTATGGCGCACAATTTTGGGGTTTTCAACGCTATGAACAGGTTGAAAAGTTACTACGCTTCTTCCTCAAGAAGATTCTATATTTACCCACGAATACTCCCAATTACATTCTGCACTTGGAGACAGGATGGCCTACCCTTTATATAAGTACACTCCAACTACATTTTGATTATATCAGGAAAGTATTTAGCCTTAGTATGGACAGATTACCGCGAGTGCTTGCGGAGGAAACGGTTCGGCGTGGCACATACTGGTACTCTCACTGGTCTACTCTGTGTCAACAAATTGGTATCTCTTTGAATTTTGGGCAGTGGAGATCTGATTTAGCAAACCTTCATTCGTATGTGATAGACTATGTGAGATCAAGGGAATACGATGGTTTTGTGAGCAGCGCTAGGAACTCTAGATCCCACGATCTATATCCTCTATTGCAATATGGTATTAGTCCCTATTTTTCGAATGACAGGTCAATACGCCTTATGAGCACTATTATGAAGGCCAGAGGTGGACTATTAGACTTGAACGCACGTACTTTTCAAACTGATTCAAATGACCGTTGTACAATTTGTAATCTTGGTGAAGCAGAGAACACATTTCATTTTCTAGGGGTATGCCCCATTTTTGGAGGGTACCGGCAGCACTTCCTTGGCAAAAGATCACTCTCACTTGAAGAAGTTCTCGAAATACTGAACAGCTCCGATCACTTGCACGTTTACAAATATATAACCAGTTGTATGAAATATAGATCACTTCTAATCTCAGAATATTTATAATTTCCATCCCATCTATTCACATAAAGTTTGGTATTGTACCCTTTTAACAAATATCCATTTTGAATATATTATAAGTCTTCTTTCTATTCGAGCCAATCAGACACACAACATATATTGTTATGTCTTATTATGATTTAATTTAATTATTTTTATTTTTATTTACCTTAATTGAATTAACTTAAATAAATCATATACATACATATTTAATCATGGTCAGAAATCACTTTAATCCTTATGTGCACTGTATCTTTTAAGATACAACCAAAAACAAAAATCTTACATCATAAAATATTGACCAAATTTCTTTGAAATTGAGTGTGTTGCATTAAGAACATCATAGCGCTATGTCTTAAAATAGTTGTTTTCCGGAAAATTTGTTGTAATTTTGAGTAATCTGCAGTCAAACTTGAAAATCAAATTTTGAACAAACGTTCAAAAAGCTACAAATTGGAAGTTAAATTATTTATCTATTCTCATTTCTACATAAAGTATAATGTGCCTTGAATTTTTGAAGATACATCCGCTATTTTTTTCAAAAAAAAAAAAAAAGATTTTTTTAATGTATACCACAGATGCTCCACGCAGATTATTCAGATAGTAAATATAATACATCTTTCATCTTTTTTTTTACAAAATACTTAAGAAATGAATGATCCACGCAGATGATCTTTTTTAATCAATTTGTCTGTTGTAAAACTGATGCTAAAATTAATTAATAGTTATTGCAAAAATTTTATTTTGTTTTAGTTTATTTTTAAAATTTTGTGAGTTTATTATCAGCCCAACGATTTTTTTCTTTATTCCAAGTATGTCTCAAAAATTTTATGAACTAAATGACAGTAAAGTCTCAATGACATACAAATTAGTTCAATTCTAACTAAAACAGAATTTCTTTTTGTACACTTCTCAAAAATAGAAGGAATGAACTACAGGGTGGTTAAAATGGGAAAGATCTAGCGCTTAAAATATTTTCTTTATTATTTCTACCATAGGATGGGGGGTATATTAACTTTGTCATTCCGTTTGTCACACATCGAAATATTGCTCTGAAACCCCACAAAGAATATATATTTGGGTCGTGGTGAAATTCTGAGTCGATCTGAGCATGTCCGTCCGTCCGTCCGTCTGTTGAAATCATGCTAACTTCCGAACGAAACAAGCTATCGACTTGAAATTTGGCACAAGCAGTTGTTATTGATGTAGGTGGAATGGTATTGCAAATGGGCCATATCGGTCCACTATTACGTATAGCCCCCATATTACGTATAGCCGTAGCCTATTGGAGGAGCAAATCTCATCCGATCCGTTTAAAATTTGGATTGTGGGTTTAGTATATGGTCTTTAACAATCATGCAAAACTTGGTCCATATCGGTCAATAATTACATATAGCCTCTAATGCACCGATCCCCATATTTGACCTCCAAAGCTTTTTGGAGGAGCAAAATTCATTCGATCCGGTTGAAATTTGGTACGTGGTCTAAGTATTTACTCTTTAAAAACCATCCAAAATTCGTACATATCGGTCTAATTATATATAGCCCCCATATAAACCGATCACTAGATTTGGCTTGCGGATCTGCTAAGAAATCCGATCCGGCTGAAATTTGATACATGGTGTTAGTATATGGTCTCTAACAATCAAGCAGAAATTGGTCCATATCGATCCATAATTATATATAGCCCCTATATAAACCGATCCCAAGATTTGGCTTGTGTAGCCTATAAAAGAAGCAAATTTCAACCTCTCCGGCTGAAATTTGATACATGGTGTTAGTATATGGTCTCTAACAACGATGCAAAAATTGGTCCACATCGGTCCTTAATTATATATAACCCCATATAAACCGATCCCCAGATTTGGCTTGCGGAGCCTCTAAAAAAAGCAAACTTCATCCGATCAGGCCTGAATTTTGGTACATGGTGTTAGTATATGGTCTCTAACAACCCAGCAAAAATTGGTCCACATCGGTCCATAATTATATATAGTCCCCCTCTTGGAGTAGTAAATTTCATCCGAGCCGGTTGAAATTTGGTACGTGGTCTAAGTAATTAGCCTTTAAAAACCATGCAAAAATTCGTCCATACGGGTCCAATTATATATAGCCCCCATATAAATCGATCCACAGGTTTGACCTCCGGAGCCTCTTGGAGGAGCAAAGTTCATCCGATTCGGTTGAAATTTTTACATTGTGCTAATATATGGCCGCTACCAACCATGCCAATATTGGTCCATATCGGTCTATTGTTATATATAGCCCCCAGATAAACCTATGCCCAATCAAAGAAAAATTGGTCCATATCGGTTCGTAATTGTATATAGCCCCCTTATAAAGCGACCGCCATATATCAATTCGGTTCTCTAATTACCGCTCAAAACTTCATATCCGTTGGTAATTTTTTATACACTTCCCTATACACCATGTACCGGGTCAAGAAATGAATTATATGCGTATTTAATCTGTTTTTTTATACCCTCCACCATAGGATGGGGGTATATTAACTTTGTCATTCCACATCGAAATATTGCCAGAAGACCCCATAAAGTATATATATTCTGGGCCGTGGTGAAATTCTGAGTCGATCTGAGCATGTCCGTCCGTCTGTTGAAATTACGCTAACTTCCGAACGAAACAAGCTATCGACTTGAAATTTGGCACAAGCAGTTGTTATTGATGTAGGTGGGATGGTTATGCAAATGGGCCATATCGGTCCACTTTTACGTATAGCCCCCATATAAACGGACCCCCCAAATTTGGCTTGCGAATCCTCTAAGAAAAGCAAAGTTCATCCCATCCGGCTGAAATTTGGTACATGGTATTAGTATATGGTCTCTAACAACCATGCAAAAATTGGTCAACATCGGTCCATAATTATACATAGCCCCCATATAAACCGATCCCCCGATTTGGCTTGTGGAGCCTCTAAGAGAAGCAAATTTCATCCGATCCGGCTGAAATTTGGTACATGATGTCAGCATATGATCTCTAACAATCATGCAAACATTGGTCCACATCGGTCAATAATTATATATAGCCCCCATATAGACCGATCCCCCGATTTTGCTTGCGGAGCCTCTAAGAGAAGCAAATTTCATCCGATCCGGCTGAAATTTGGTACATGGTGTTAGTATATGACCATGCAAAAATTGGTCCACATTGGTCTCCTTATTGACCAATAATTAGATCACCACATTCAATTAAAGAGATTAAGCTTCATTTTAAATTTTCACGAAATGTAATGAGAAATTCAACGATGAAAACTGAGTATCTAATATATTTTTTTTTAATAGCCAAAACGAACTTCCCTATAAAAGAAGAACTTGAAGCTAATTTGTTATTTCTTACTTCCTTAATTTGTTATCTTTAAAATTTTGATATCTATAAATGTTCAAAAAAATATTCAAGATATACTGCTAATCTCTCTCATATCCCTTTGGCGCTCATTTATTAAAGGAACAGTTTTGCCACTGCTTAACCTCTTTTCAAAATCTGATTGAAAGCAACTACAAATAAAAAATCCCATTAATTCATACAGCAACTTGTTGTATTGGCCCGTGTATCAGACCCTAGCCTAGGAAGTGGCCAACAGACGAACAAATATTTCACATTCGTATTGGAAATAGCAACATTCCCTTGAAAGTTACTACGTATATATTATTAATTGCATTTATAAATTAGTCATATTGCACATTCTCCGTCCTTTTGTACGACAAATGACCAAAAGCAATCTGGACAAATTATTCCACTGAGGGTCAGAGGTAGAAGCTCCCATCCGTCGCACATCATGATGATGATGAAGAACGGGAGGAATATAAATGGATTTTATTCTTACTTTGGGATAACTGTATGCAAGTAGTGGCGGTGTGTGTGTGTTAAAAAATTGGGAGTTTTATTTGTGTGAGTTGAGTCCAGGGGTCATGAGAAAAGTCATAGTACCACCATTGGACTATTGGAGTAAATAGATGTTCAACTTCTTTGCGATGGCTTTGCTTAACAATGGGGGGAAATGTGTACGCAAACAGTTTCCTACAAAAATATCAGTTCAATACATGGACAGTGATGGGACATCCTGTTTTTTATATTCCATGGTCTGGGGTTCCCTTTTGCTTCTGTGGCTTCGTTTAAATCTGAAGCGAAATTCAGCTTAGCTGCTTTTTTTTCAATACGAAAACTTCAATTCAGATTGGCTAGGTTATGTTTTCTATACGAACACGAAAAATATGTTTTCTCAAATTATGTTTTCTAGCTGAATTACATTTTCTGTGGGAAAACTTCAATTCAGCTGAATTATGTTTTCTGTTACAAAACATCAATTTTTTATATTCAATTCAATAATATTCAAACGGGCTGAATTAGGTCTTCTATAGCAAAACTTTGATTCAGCCAGGCTGAATAATCTTTTCTATAAGACAACTTCAATTAAAACAGGCTGAATAATGTTTTCTATAGGAAATCTTCAATTCAGCTTTTCTGAATTATGTTTTCTATGGAAAACTCTGGGCAGTGGTGAAATTCTGAGTCGATCTGAGCATGTCCGTCCGTCTATTGAACTCACGCTAACTTCCGAACGAAACAAGCTATCGACTTGAAACTTGGCACAAGTAGTTGTTATTGATGTAGGTCAGATGGTATTGCAAAGGGGCCATATCGGTCCACTTTTACGTATAGCCCCCATATAAACGGACCCCCAAATTTGGCTTGTGGATCCTCTAAGAGAAGCAAATTTCATCCGATCCGGCTGAAATTTGGTACATGGTGTTGGTATATGGTCCCTAACAACCATGCAAATATTTGTCCACATCGGTTCATAATTATATATAGCCCCCATATAAACGGACCCCCAGATTTGGTTTGCGGAGCCTCTAAGAGAAGCAAATGTCATCCGATCCGGCTGAAATTTAGAACATGGTGTTGGTATGTAGTCTCTTACAACCATGCAAAAATTGGTCCACTTTGGTCCATAATTAAATATAGCCCCCATATAAATCGATCCCCAGATTTGGCTTGCGAAGCCCCTAAGAGAAGCTAATTTCATCCGATACGGTTGAAATTTGGTACGTGGTGTTAGTATATGGTATGTACCAACCATGGAAAAATTGGCCCATATCGGTTCATAATTATATATAGCACCCATATAAACCGATCCCCAGTTATACTTGTTTATATTCAATTCAATTATATTCCAACGGGTTGAATAATGTTTTCTATAGGAAAACTTCACTCCAGCTTTTCTGAATTATGTTTTCTATGGAAAACCTTCAATTTTGCCTCAATTCGACCAGGATTTTGATATTCAGACTGGCTGAATTATGTTTTATATACGAAAACTTCAATTCAACCAGGCTGAATGGTGTTTTCTATGGAAAATTTCAATTCAGCATGGCTTAATTATGTTTTCTATACGAAAACTTCAATTCAGCCTTTGTGAATTATGTTGGTGCCACATTTGATATTCAAATGAGCTGAATTGATATTCAAGTGAGCTGAATTATATTTCTGCATGATGTTTTCTATAGGGAAACTTCAATTCATACAGATTGAATTATGTTTTCTATACGAAAAATTCAATTCAGCCTTTCTGAATTATGTTTTCTATAGGAAAACTTCAATTCCGCCTGGCTGAATTAAGACTTCTATTAGAAAACCAGGATTATTATTTTGAGGGGGGGCTGAATTATGTTTTACATACGAAAACATTAATTCTGCCAGTCTGAGATATGTTTTCTATATGAAAACTTCAACTAAAACATGCTGAATTATGTTTCCTCTAGGAAAACTTCAATTGTGCCTTGCTGAATTAAGATTTATATTAGAAGACCTCCATTCGATCATGATTTTTATATCTCCTATATTGTTGCGGATATTTTCTTGAAATCTTCCTATAGCTGGGAATAAATTCGGAAGTCGATTTAGGAAATGCCGACATTCTAATTGAAACACAATGACAATTGGTGCGCTTTCCACTTCTCATCACATCCTAAGATCTCCCAATGTGTTGGTGATGTTTTTTTTTTTTTTTTGAATAATGGTTAATTTTAGCACTGCCACCATTACCGCCAGCAAATAGTTTGACGCTCTGGTGATCCCACTGATGATGGTTCTGGTAGAGGGGACTTCCAAAAATCATACGCAGCAATCAAGCTGCTGCATTGGATTCTTTTACATGCCTTGGCTTGTTCTATAATCTATCCATTCTCCTCATATTGAGGGTGTTATTGGTGACGGTCCTGATGGTGGTGCTGCTACTGCCACTGCTGTTGATTCTTTGTTGCTTCAGTGCAGCATTTTTCCATGCGATGCTCTTTACGCTGTTCGAAACAATGACAGTGATAAATGAGCACTTGATCCAACACGACTCATAAATGTCGACATAATTGGTGCCACATGTACGGTATGCCATGAAAAATGAGACTCAACTTTTATTTAACGCTATTTCTCTGCACACACATACACGCGTTTTATAAAACAAATATCTATGAAGATAGGGAAATCCGTTTATGATAGGATTTTGGGGGATTTTTGGAATACACAATTAGCAGAAATTGAGTTTTTGTAGAAGAAATTAAATTCAGCCTAGCTGAATTATTTTTTCTATAGGAAAACTTCAATTCAGTCTAGTTGAAATATGATTTCTGTAAGATAAATTCAATCAGCCCGGCAAAACTATAGAAAAAATATTTAGCCGAGATTAATACCGTTTTCTATAAGGAAACTTCAAATGTTAATAGAAAATTTGGTCAAAATTTTATTTCTACAGAAAATTTCGTCAAATTTTTGTTTCTATAGAAAATTTTGTCAAAATTTTATTCCTATAGAAAATTTTGCCAACATTTTGTTTCTATAGAAAATTTTGTTAAAATTTTATATCTATAGAAAATTTTGTCAAAATTTTATTCTGTAGAAAATTTCGTCAAAATATTATTTCTATATAAAATCTTGTCAAAATTTTATTCTATAGAAAATTTTGTCAAAATATTATTTCTATATAAAATCTTGTTAAAATTTTATTTCTATAGAAAATTTTGTCAACATTTTATTTCTATAGACAATTTTGTCAAAATTTTATTTCAATGGAAAATTTTTTCAAAATTTTATTTCTATGGAAAATTTTGTCAAAATTTTATTTCTATAGAAATAAATTTATTTCTATAGAAAATTTTATCAAAATTTTATTTCTATGGAAAATTTTGTGAAAATTATATTTCTATAGAAAACTTTGTCAAAATTGTGTTTGTATAGAAAAATTTTCCCAAATTTTATTTCTATAGAAAATTTTTCCAAAATTCTATTTCCATAGAAAATTTTCTCAAAATTTTATTTCCATAGAAAAGTTTCTCAAAATTTTATTCCTATAGAAAATTTTGCCAACTTTTTGTTTCTATAGAAAATTTTGTTAAAATTTTATATCTATAGAAAATTTTGTCAAAATTTTATTATATAGAAAATTTTGTCAAAATATTATTTCTATATAAAATCTTGTCAAAATTTTATTCTATAGAAAATTTTGTCAAAATATTATTTCTATATAAAATCTTGTTAAAATTTTATTTCTATAGAAAATTTTGTCAACATTTTATTTCTATAGAAAATTTTGTCAAAATTTTATTTCTTTGGAAAACTTTGTCAAAATTTTATTTCTATTGAATTTTTTATTAAAATTTAATTTCTATAGAAAATTTTGTCAAAATTTTATTTCTATAGAAAATTTTGTAAAAATATTATTTGTATGGAAAACTTTGTCAAAATTTTATTTCTATGGGAAACTTTGTCAAAATTTTATTTCTATGGAAACTTTTGTTAAAATTTTAGTTCTATAGAAACTTTTGTCAACATTTTATTTCTATAGAAAATTTTGTCAAAATTTTATTTCTATGGAAAACTTTGTCAAAATTTTATTTCTATGAAAACTTTTATTAAAATTTTATTTCTATAGAAAATTTTGTCAAAATTTTATTTTTATAGAAAACTTTGTCAAAATTTAATTTCTATGGAAACTTTTAATTTCTATGGAAACTTTTAAAATTTTATTTCTACAGAAAATTTTGTCAAAATTTTATTTCTATAGAAAATATTGTCAAAATTTTATTTCTATAGAAAATTTTGTCAAAATTTTATTTTGTTTCAATAAAAAACAGAAACGAATGAAGTAAGAGGAAGCACGCTCAAAATAAACCCAGTCAAATCAATGATTTGACAGTGGCAAAGGAAAAGAGAGCTATTGGTACAAAGATTTATTTAGGCAGAGACCTACTATTATAAACCTTTTTCCGGAAGGCTCGAGTGTGCTTCACTTTGGGTTTAGTGAACTACCCGAATTTATTCTGATAATTGGTTGATAGTTTTGCTGCAAATAGAGGATGCTGATGAGGAATTTGGTAATTCCGAAACGTACGTCCATCCAACCATCTTGCAGTCTATATTGTTTTGCCCAAATAAATTTGACAAACATTATTTTCCTCTGTTGGTTAAGCTACCCTTGTAGTTTAGTCAAAGCAATCGTTTTAAAGCTGATATCAAAACAACAAAAAATTGTATTTTATAGGGAATGAAAGTACCTTTTCGTTGCATAGGAAGGTTTCGCAAAATCTACCAAAACATCAAGAATTCTACGAATAACAGTAAACACCCATTTTTGGTAGAATTCCATATCTGACGAATTTAACATCATTCTTATTAAGATTTATGCTTGTATCCCATTCGACATCCCTAAAACGATCACACGTACACACACACACACATACATTGCTATGCCAAAACCTCTTAAACATGTTCGCATTCACATACGATAGTGTATGTAATACATGAAGAAATCTCATATAAGGGTATAGGACACTTTCACATATTACGCGTATGCGTGTGTTGGTGTGGTTATTTGACTTTGTGTTGTACTCCGTGATAGCGGTAAATTATGAGTGAAAATTTATATATTGTGTTACTTTATGCTTTAGAGATTACAAGATATATGAGCTTTTAAAGGTGATGTCTTCATTCACAAAAGTCATTTAATGTCTCTCCCATCCTGCTTAAGAGTGTAAATATGGGACGGAAAATAAATGTAGTGAAATTTAAATCATGATAGACATACCTTATCAAAAATTAATAATACAATAACTTTTACATCTTCTATGCTAAAATAACTTTTGTTTAGTGTAAAATTATCAGGATGCAAAAATCTTCACTACATTTTTTGTTTGGTTCCCATAAAATTATAATTTCCCAATTTAAGGGAAAATAAATTCTGTAGTTATATTAACGATAAATTTAACTTGTTTTTATTGTTTGTAGTTAAATATTTTTTTTCCAAATTTCCCACACCCTAATGAAATGTTTCTTCTTGCAAGCTTGTCTCAAATATTTTATGAACTAAACATAGTTATAAAGTTCAATATGAACTAAATCAATTATTTTAGGACCACAAATAAACGAATATCGTATGGTGTGTATTAGTCCAGGTTTTGGTATATCGCCATATAGACCTATCTCCAGAGCATAAATGGCTTTATTTTGAGTTCAATTTACATTTATTTACCGGGTATTTACTATTCGATCCAGGCGAACTTACTATTGTATATATTTGTTCTCAATAACCAGAGTTAATTTACAATTTTCCCCTTCGAATAGTTTCACTGAAAACCAAATTTCAATTACTTTCACATATCAGCGCATCATATGCTCATATTAAGGCAACAATTTTAATTTTTATTTTTATGAAACCAACCCAATTTAGCCCCAAAAATATGCGTTTCATTTTCATCGATACAATTTCCGTTTTGTTATTTATTTATTAAATATTTACAAGAGTTCATAAATGAAACAGCTTAAATCCGGAATTATAACGACACAATGTTAAAAGGAGCAAAATAAATCATATACGATATGGCACATGACCACCAGATGACAACTGTACTGAAACTGAAGGTTTAAAAAAATATAGGAAAATATTTTAAATAAATCAAAAAATAAAAACAAATAAATACAAACAAATCCTTATTGTGTTTTTATATTTTTCTTCTTATATATATGTATATGCAAAAAAACATGTTGAATATTGACAAGGCCTTATAATGGAAAAATTTTAAGCATTTTCATGAAAACTTTGATTTTTTGGCTTTTCCCATATTTTTTTTTTTTTTTTTTTTTTTGATCACGAATGAACGTCCTTTTCGCTCTTTGAGGTATATTTAAGAAGATAATGCCAAAACAAGCTTTTTAGTTAAAAAAATTTAATTTTTTTTCTAGATTTTCATAGGTATTTTGATTTTTTGCATATGGCCACAATAAGTTTTTCATATAAGAAATTAAAATTTTGAGAATTTTCATTAGGCATTTTTATTTTTCGGTGGTAGTCAGGAATTAACCATCTTTTCGTCATGGACGCATATTTAAGGAGATATTCCCAAAAATAAGATTTTCATATAAAAATTTTTATTTTTAAAGATTTTATCGAAACTTTGATTTTTTTTTTGGCTGGTCACGCATTAACCTATTTTTCGCTCTACGGCGCATATTTAAGGAGAATTTCAATTTTTGAAGATTTTCATCGAAATAAACATTTTTTGGTGGTCACAAATTAACATCATTTTCGCTCAAAAAATAGATTTCTGGGAGTGGTCACGAATTAACCCCCTTTTCGCTCTAGGACACATATATAAGAAGATATGACCAAAATAAGTTTTTCATATAAAAAATGTATATTTTTATATCCTCCACCATAGGATGGGGTATATTAACTTGGCATTCAATTTCAATTTTTGAACATTTTCATCGAAATTAAGATTTTTGGGGGTCACATATTAACATCATTTTCGCTCAAGGACCCATATATTGATAAAAAATTTTTATTTCTGGGGGGTGGTCACGAATTAACCCCCCTTTTCGCTCTAGGAAACATATATAAACAAATAAGTTTTTCATATAAAAAAATTACATTTTTATACCCTCCACCATAGGATAGGGCTATATTAACTTTGACATTCCGTTTGTAATACATCGAAATATTGTTATCAGACCCCATAAAGTATATATATTCTGGGTCGTAGTGAAATTCTGAGTCGATCTAAGCATGTCTGTCCGTCCGTCCGTCTGTTAAAATCACACTAACTTCCGAACGAAACAAGCTATCGCCTTGAAACTTGGCATAACTAGTTGTTATTGATGTAGGTCGGATGGTATCGGGCCACAGTGGACCACTTTTACGTATAGCCCCCATATAAACCGACCCCCAGATTTGGCTTGCGGACCCTCTTTGAGAAGCAAATTTCATCCGATCCGGTTGCAATTTGGTACATGGTGTTAGTATATGGTCTCTAACATCCATGCAAAAATTGGTCCACATCGGTCCATAATTATATATAGCCCACATATAAACCGATCACCAGATTTGACCTCCGGAGCCTCTTGTAAGACCAAAATTCATTTGATTCAGTTGAAATTTGGTACGTGGTGTTAGGTTAAAGTGGCAGCCCCATTAAATTTCAGGCTCACTTAGACTATTCAGTCTATTGTGATGGTGTTAGTATATGGTCTCTAACAACCATGCACGAATTGGTCCATATCGGTCCATAATTACATATAGTCCCCATATAAACCGATCCCAATATTTGTCCTCCGGAGCCTCTTGTAAGACCAAAATTCATTTGATTCAGTTGAATTTTGGTACGTTGTGTTCGTATATGGTATCTAACAACCATGCAAAAATTGGTCCACATCGGTCCATAATTATATATAGCCCCACATAAACCGATCCTCAGATTTGACCTTCGGAGCCTCTTGGAGGAGCAAAATTCATCCAATCCGGTTGAAATTTGGTTCGTGGTGTTAATATATGGTCTCTAACAATCATGCAAAAATTGGTCCATATCGGTCCATAATTATATATAACCTCAAATTTAAACCGATCCCGAGATTTGACCTCCAGAACCTCTTGGAGGAGCAACATTCATCCCATTCGGTTGAAATTTGGTACATTACGCTAGTACGTATATGACCGCTAACAACCATGTCAAAATTTTTATTTCTATATAACATTTGGTAATCATTTTATGTCTGTTGAACATTTGGTCAAAGTTTTATTTCTATAGAATATTTTATTTCTATAGAAAATTCTTCGAAATTTTATTTCCATAAAAAATTTTGTCCGCATTTTATTTGGGAGCCACCGTGGTGCAATGGTTAGCATGCCCGCCTTGCATACACAAGGTCGTGGGTTCGATTCCTGATGCGACCGTACACCAAAAAATTTTTCAGCGGTGGATTATCCCACCTCAGTAACGCTGGTGACTTTTCTGAGGGTTTCAAAGCTTCTCTAAGTGGTTTCACTGCAATGTGGAACGCCGTTCAGACTCGGCTATAAAAAGGAGGTCTCTTGTCATTGAGCTTAACATGGAATCGGGCAGCACTCAGTGATAAGAGAGAAGTTCACCAATTTGGTATCGCAATGGACTGAATAGTCTAAGCGAGCCTGATACATCAGGCTGCCAACTAACCTAACCTATTTCTATGGAAAATTTTGTCCGCATTTTATTTCAATGGAAAATTTTGTCCGCATTTTATTTGTATAGAAAATTTTATCAAAATTTTATTTCTGTAGAACATTTCTCAAAATTTTATTTCTATAGAAAATTTTTTATAATTCTTTTTTCTATAGAAAATTTTATGAACAATTTTTTTCTATAGAAAATTTTGTCAAAATTTTATTTCTATAGAAAATCTTTGGAAAATTTTATTTCTGTAGAAAATTTTCTGAAAATTTTATATCTATAGAAAATTTTCTGGAAATTTTATTTCTATAGAAAATTTTGTCAAAATTTTATTTCTATAGAAAATTTTGTCAAAATTTTATGGCTATAGAAAATTTTGTCAAAATTATAGAAATAAAATTTTGACAAAATTTTTATCACAATTTTATTTCTGAAGAAAAATTTTGGAAAATTTTATTTCTACAGAAAATTTTATTTCTACAGAAAATTTTCTGAAAATTTTATATCTATAGAAAATTTTCTGAAAATTTTATTTCTACAGAAAATTTTGTCAACATTTTATTTCTATAGAAATTTTTTTCAAAATTTTATTTCTATAGCAAATTTTGTTAAAATTTAATTCTATAGAAAATTTTATCAAAATTTTATTTCTGAAGAAAAATTTTGTCAAAATTGTATGGCTATAGAACAATTTTGTCAAAATTTTATTTCTATAGAAAATTTTGTCAAAATTTTATGGCTATAGAAAATTTTCTGGAAATTTTATTTCTATAGAAAATTTTATCAAAATTTTATTTCTATAGAAAATTTTGTCAAAATTGTATTTTTATGGAAAATTTTGTCAAAATGTTATTTCTATAGAAAATTTTGTCAAAATTTTGTTTCTATTGAAAATTTTGTCAACATTTTATTTCTATAGAAAATTTTGTCAAAATTTTATTTCTATAGAAAATTTTCTGAAATATTTATATATATGGAAAATTTTCTGAAAATTTTATTTCTATAGAAAATTTTGTAAAAATTATATTTCTATACATAATTTTGTAAATATGTTATTGCTATAGAAAATGTTGTCAAAATTTTATTTCTATAGAAAATTTTGTCAAACTCAATTATATACGTATTTAGGGCGTTTTCGTTTCGCAAAAAATATGTTGCCTTGGTGTTACACTACTTTTTCCCTCATGGTATTTTCGCCCAAATGATAGTGTCATTCCAAAGTTATTATTAATTCATAACATTTTGAGGGATACATGATCCCAAATTTATGACAGTGTCCTTGGTGTGTGACAATCCACCATGGTACATAAGATTCGGCCTGACCGAACTTACGGCCGTATATACTTGTTAAACATTTCCATCAAAACAAATCCTCCTTTTCACTCTGAGACGCATATTTAGGAAGATATGCTGACCATGGACATTCCAACAGCACTAAGCATCAACAAAGATAAGCTTAAAAAGGAGGTTCCTCCATTCATTTTATATTTTGGGCCTTAAGCATTTGGGAGAGTAGGAGTGGCACAAAAACCTATCAAAGCGACGATTAACATCGCTTCACCGGGAATAAGCCAAAATACCGCAGAATCTATTTTGTGCAGAATGTCGACCGTTTGATGGCCATAATTAGCCAATTCACACAAATCTAAAGTGATTCCAAAAATTTGATGTTATTTGCGACATTTTTTGCTTTTGAACAACCATATGAATCTCATTCAATTTAAGTAAAAGCAAAAAAACGACATCCTAAGATTTGTAATTTACCACAAAAGGCCTTTCAATCATGCCTATCATTACCTTCTCTGGAATTTCAATACATGACGATATGACTACAATCGTTTATCGACATCAGAAGGAATTAAAACTTTACACTCTGTTTATTCAATTTAAAACAGTTAAATGAATGGAAATAATAAAACAGAGATATACAATTATATTGATTGATGTAAATACATTTTAAAGTATTTACATATTTAATACCAGTGTTTGAAAATATATATTATAAAATGTCAAATCATCCAGAGTTGTGGATCATATAAAACATACAATCAATCAACAAAAAATTTAAAAATTACAGAAAACGTTTTCCAGACCACGCAATGAGGAATTTATTTTTTTTTTTTTTGAGCATTACACCAATCTTTACCCTCTTCCATAGATATATAATAGACATATTATAATATACATATTATCCATATATTTACTTCTCTATTTCCGATAGATGCCAAAAATTCCTCACTTTTTGGAGATCCCTTTATAAAAAGATAATTAAATGGAATTTTGATAAAATAGCAATTCAAATTTTACCCTCAAATTCGAGTAATACCTACACATGGATACATGTATGCATGCATTCATGCCCACATACAGACATACATTCGCCACAGACTCTATAATGAGATACCTTGTCAGTCAACAGGAAATAAACTTAAATTTCCTAACTATATGACACAAATGTCCTGTTGCAGGAATTTTACCGCCATCCACCATTTCACACAATAATGTACAATAAATTGGAATTTTCATTGTACAATTTTGTGGCCTCAACTAAAATAAATATTTGTTTGTTGTCAAGCAAGTAATTGTAAATTGTAGTTTTCCGTAAGAACATCATTGACATGCCAGAATGAATGGGAATGTCTGCCTAGGCAGGAGCGTTTGCCATATAATGAGGAACTTAATTGGCACTAGAATGTCATGACTATGAAGAACACAAAAGATGACTTTGGGGAAAATTGCTAGGAAAAATAGTTCCCCTATCTGATCACAATGCTAAAAAATCTGTATCGTAAACAAGTTAATAAAGTCTTAATTTGGGCATGACAGACTACATTATACCCTTCACCACCATGTTGAGCAAAATATTTGATACCATATCAGCTCCTTCAAATTTGTTGGGAGCTATCCATGAGCCTTATACAAATCTCAACCGTTCTATGGAAAGTCTGGAATTACAGTGTGTAGGATTTGACTAAAATATGTTTAAAATGTGGATATTTTTTGCCATATTTCCCTAAACCGGAAGGAAAAATATGTGGATGATTTATTTAAATCTGAGCCTTATTGGATGAAATTCGACATAGTTAAACAGGATGTTAAATCTATTCAATGTATAAAATATCTGGTAAATTGGAGTAAAATCCCATTTAAAAATGCGTAAAAATATGAAATATTCTACCATATCAGGCGTAAATAAATATGGGAGCTATATCTAGATATTAATTGATTTAAAACAAATTTGGCATATATTGCAAAAGTGTTAATTTTACTCTCAGTGCAAAATTTCTCCGGTGGTCATATATGATCATCGAGCGTAAGATATATATGGTAGCTATATCTAAATCGGAACCGATTTTGACTAAATTTCTAATTCTCTGCAAAATTTCATGTAAATCGGTATACAAGTTTGGCCTCCTGGGGTCATATATAATCATCGGGCATAAGATATAAGATAAATCGGAACCGACTTTGACCAAATTTGGCACGCATAGTGAGAATGTTGATTCTACTAATTCTCTGTAAAATTTCATATAAATCGGTATAAAACTTTGGTCATAGGAGTGTACATCCGGCGAAAGATATATATAGCAGCTATATCCATGTCTCAATTAACCACATCTGACCCACTTAACGATACCATCAGTGGTACTCCTTGTGCAAAATTTGAAACAAATCAATATATATAGGCTATTTCGAAATCTAAACCGATTTGGCTGATATTTTACAAGTTCCACGGGACTTGCAAACCAATCAGAAGTACGAAATTTGAAGAAGATAGGTTCATGCAAACGTCAATTATAATCAAATAGGTCACAAATATGTATAGCAACTAGTGTCATTATATTGAAAACTAATGTCATTATATTTTAATCTGAACCGATTATTTCTAAAATCAGTAGCGATTGTCTTTAACCCGAAGAAAGACCCTATACCAAATTTGAGGACGATCGGATTCATGGCTAAATCGACTCAGAGTTAAATTCTAAGACGTTCGGTCCCAGACTTCTTCTTCTTGACGTTAAATACCAATGCACAAACTTATTATACCTTGTAGCACAGTAGTAGTGAAGGGTATACAAAGGACATAAACCACACTTCTAGTGTTATTTTGGAAATTTTCTTAAATACCTCCTCAAGTTTTTTAAGAAGTGTGTCCATCTGTTTATATATTAGATATACCACACATACTTGTGTTACAGAAACACTTAGCCCGAAAAGTCTTTACCATCAAAATGTTATTTCTATGGAAAATTTTGTCAAATTTTTTTTTCTATAGAAAATGTTGTCAACATTTTATTTCTATAGAAAAATTTTTCAAATTTTTATTTCTATAGAAAATTTTGTCCACATTTTATTTCTAAAGAAATTTTGTCAAAATTTTATTTCTAAAGGAAATTTTGTCAAAATTTTATTTCTAAAGGAAATTTGGTTAAAATTTTATTTCTAAAGGAATTTTTTTTTTAAATTTTATTTCTAAAGGAAATTTTGTTAAAATATTATTTCTATAGAAAATGTTGCCAAAATTTTATTTTTATAGAAAAATTTGTCAACATTTTATTTCCATAGAAATTTTTGTCAACATTTTATTTCTATAGAAAATTTTGTCAAAATTTTATTTCTATAGAAAATTTTGTCAAAATTTTAATTCTATAGAAAAATTTTTCTGAATTTTATTTCTATAAAAAATGTTGTCAAAATTTTATTTCTATAGAAAATTTTGTCAAAATTTTATTTCTATAGAAAATTGTGTCTGAATTTTATTTTTTTCTAAAGAAAGAAATTTTGTCAAAATTTAATATCTAAAGGAAATTTTGTCAAAATTTTATTTCCAATAGAAATTTTGTCAAAATTTTATTTCATTAGAAAATATTGTCAAAATTTCATTTCATTAGAAAATTTTGTCAAAATTTTATTTAATTAGAAAATTTTGTCTGAATTTTATTTCTATAGAAAATTTTGTCAACATTTTATTTCTATAGAAAATTTTGTCAACATTTTATTTCTAAAGAAAGAAATTTTGCCAAAATTTAATTTCTAAAGGAAATTTTTTCAACATTTTATATCTATAGAAAATTTTGTCAAAATTTTATTTCTAAAGGAAATTTTGTCAAAATGTTATTTCTAAAGGAAATTTTGTCAAAATTTTATTTCATTAGAAAATTTTGTCAAAATTTTATTTCTATAGAAAATTTTGTCAACATTTTATTTCTAAAGGAAATGTTCTTCAAATGTTATTTCTATAGAAAAATTTGTCTGAATTTTATTTCTATAGAAAAAGTTGTCAAAATTTTATTTCTATAAAAAATTTGTCAAAATTCTATTTCTGTTGTTGTTTTTGATTTCAGCTTAAAACCATGCATTGACTAAACTACAAGTGTAGCTTAACACCAACAGAGGAAAAAATGTTTGTCAAATTTATTTGGGGAAAAAACTATAAACTGCAAGATGGTTGGACGGACGCACGTTTCGGAATTACCACATTCGTCATCAGCATCCTCTACTTGCAGCAAAACTATCAACCAATTATCAGAATAAAGTCAGGCAGTTCATTATACCCAACAATGAACCACACTTGAACCTTCCGAAAAAAGGTTTTACAATGATAGCCGGCTTATGCCGAAATAAATTCTTACAAACATATTTGCCACCGTCAAATCATAGATTTGAGCGCAGTTGGTTGGGTTTATTTTGAGCGTGCTTCCTCTTTTTTCGTTCGTTTTGGTTTGTTATTGTTGGTTTTGTTCTTTAACCACAGTTGATGTTTTTGATTTCGGCTTAAAATCATGCATTGATTAAACTACAAGTATAGCTTAACCCATAGAGGAAAATAATGTTTGTCAAATCTGTTTGACAAAAACAACAACAGTGATTAAAGAACAAAACCAACAATAACAAAACAAATTTTTATTTCTAAAGGAAATTTTGTTAAAATTTTATTTCTAAAGGAAATTTTGTTAAACTTTTATTTCTAAAGGAAATTTTGTTAAAATTTTATTTCTATAGAAAATCTTGTCAAAATTTTATTTCAATAGAAAATTTTGTCAACATTTTTTTTTCTATAGAAAATTTTTTCAAAATTTTATTTCTATAGAAAATTTTGTCTGAATTTTATTTCTATAGAATATTTTTTCAAAATTTTATTTCTATATAAAAATTTGTCAAAATTTTATTTCTATAGAAAATTTTGTCAACATTTTATTTCTATAAAAAATTTGGTCAACATTTTTTTCTAAAGAAATTTTGTCAAAATTTTATTTCTAAAGGAAATTTTGTCAAAATATTATTTCTAAAGGAAATTTTGTCAAAATTGTATTTCTATAGAAAATTTTGACAAAATTTTATGTCTTTAGGACTTTTTGTCAAAATGTTATGTCGATAAAAATTTTGTCCAAATTTTATTCCTATAGAAAATTTTCTCAAAACTTTATTTTTATAGAAAATTTTCTCAAAATTTTATTTTTATAGAAATTTTTCTCAAAATTTTATTTTTATAGAAAATTTTCTCAAAATTTTATTTCTATACAAAAATTTTATCAAAAATGCATTTCTATAGAAAGTGTTATCAAAAATTTATTTCTATAGAAATTTTTGTCAACATTTTATTTCATTAGAAAATTTTGTCAAAATTTTATTCCATTAGAAAATTTTGTCAAAATTTTATGTCTAAAGAAAATTTTGTCAAGATCTTATGTCTAAAGAAAAATTTGTCAAAATTTTATTTCATAGAAAATTTTTTTTATTTTTGTTTATATTTTTTTTTCAAAATTTTATCCATAGATTTTTTTATTCAAAATTCTATTCCTATAGAAAATTTTGCCAAAATTTTATAGCTATAGAAAATTTTGTCAAAATTTTATTTCTATAGATAATTTTGTCAAAATTTTATTTCTATAGAAAATTTTGTAAAATTTTATTTCTATACAAAATTTGGTCAAAATTTTATTTGCATAGGAAATTTTGTCAAAATTTTGTACAAATAGAAAATTTTGTCAAAAATTTATTTCTATAGAAATTTTTTTCAAAATTGTATTTCATTAGGAAATTTTGTCAAAATTTTATGCCTATAGAAAATTTTGTCCAAATTTTATTTCATAGAAATTTTTTTTTATTTTTATATATATTTTTTTCAAAATTTTATTCATAGATTTTTTTATTCAAAATTCTATTCCTATAGAAAATGTTGCCAAAATTTTATAGCTATAGAAAATTTTGCCAAAATTTTATTTCTATAGAAAACTTTGTCTAAATGTTATTGCTACAGTTATTTTTTATTTTTATATATATTTTTTTCAAAATTTTATTCATAGATTTTTTTATTCAAACTTCTATTCCTATAGAAAATGTTGTTATTTCTTTAGAAAATTTTGCCAAAATTTTATTTCTATAGAAAATTTTGCCAAAATTTTATTTCTATAGAAAACTTTGTCTAAATGTTATTGCTACAGTCAATTTTTTCAAAAATTTATTTCAATAGACAATTTTGTCAAAATTTTATTTCTAAAAAATGTTTGTGAATTACCTCTTAGTTTACCAGTTTACATCAAGAATTCTACCAAACAGTAAAATTTCTACCATTTGAGGTAGAATTCAACCAACTGTGATAAACATGATTGCAAATGGGCCATATTGCACCACTTTTATGTATAGCTCCTATATCAACTAACTGCCTTACAAAGCCTCTTAGAAGAGCAAATTTCATCCGATCCGATTGAAATGTGCTATCTATATTCCCTCTAACAACCATGGAAAAATTGGTTCATATCGGTTCCTAATTATATACAGTCTCCACATAAACTATTTCCCAGATTGCCGGTGCTTCCTAGTACTTTTAAACATAGGCAACAAATAAAAATCTCAGTTTGTAGACCAATTTAAGATATATATTTAAGCCTGATATAAAATATAGCGTTTACCGCTGGTATGGTATATCCTTGCTTTCTGGATAAATTTTGTGATCTCTGATGTCAGCCCAAAATATCTAATTTCTCTCTAATGTCATTTTATTTACACCTAGTGAAAATTTCATCATATTTTCCCTCCACGTTAGAGGTGTGCACGTGACACGAAATTGTCGTGACTCACGAACATTTTCGTGATTCGTGGGTGAGTCGTGAGTCACGCTCATGACAACAGCGTGAGTGTGCGTGAGCGTGATTAACAAAACAGAATGTCGTGCGTGAGTCACGAAAATAACATCTTCGTGAGTGTGCGTGAGTAACGAATTACACTCACGACAATATTCCTGCTCACCAACATAAAACGCTTAAGAGTTAAATTCAATTACAATTCTAGTGACACCTGATATGTTAAGAGTTTAATAACACTCTCGATTTTAATAATGCTCATGTTTTCAGACACTTCGGTAAGGTAAATTAATTATAAAATTATTCGTGAGTCACGATATTTTTCGTGATTCACGGTATTTTTCGTGAGTCACGGTATTTTTTGTGAGTCACGACGTTTTCGTGCGTGAGTGTGCGTGAATATAAATTTTCTTTTCGTGAGTGTGCGTGAGCGTGAGTCCTACCAAAATATATCGTGCGTGAGTGTGCGTGAGTATGATTTTTCTGTCGTGAGTGTGCGTGAGCGTGAGTAAACTATTACTCACGTGCACACCTCTACTCCACGTCTCTGTCTCATTTCCCAGTCTAAGTCATTTCTGTACTACTTTTGGAAATTGTATAGAATAATTTCGTAGTTTTTTTCTTTCCAATGGGGTTCTTTACAACCACAACGACAGCAACAACAATGACATTCATTCATTACTTCATTCCACCAAATGAGAGCAACAATTGTTATTTTCATATTGCACTCGACAGAGAGCAGCCACCAAGACAAGGCAATCATCAGCAGCAACAGCGACAGCAAGAATAACCACCATAACAACAATGTCGTCAACATAAAGAGCAACAGGGAAATAGTACAAGTAGGAGTTTCAACGAATAGAGTTAAGCATACAACCTACAGCAGCAACAACTTCGCTTCTAACATAAAAACAAAAACACAAAGGACGAACTATGCCAGTGCATTCCAGCAACAGAATTGAAGCAGATGCAACAGCATTGGAATCAACATTACAATCTGATGAACATTTTCAGAAGCAACGTGTTTTTCTGCCTCTTCTGCCTTGTAGTTCATATAACATCTCAGTTAGTTAACCAATGAGGTCTTGCTTTTTAGAATATGTGGCTTTTTCGAGGAAAATTAAAGTCACAGTAGCAAATTCCTAAATAACTGAATGTCTAAATTGGACTAAACGCTAAAAAGCGTCATACGAAGGGAAGAACAGCTCCTGTGGGATTCGATTACGGAGTTATTAAATAAGCTGTGGAGAAACTGTAAAATTGACAATTTGAGTGGGTGAACTGTGGGTCCGGACATGTTAGTAGGGGGGAACTATAGCGATTTCAGTGAGGAACTGTAGGTTCGAAGATCTCAGTAGGAGCGACACTAGGTCCGCGGATCTTAGTTGGGGAACTGTAGGCTCATAGATCTCAGTGGAAGAATTATAGGCCCAAAGGTTTTTGGCAAGGGAAATATATTCGTGAAGATCTCAGAGTAGGCCCAGTGGCAGACAGAAAAATCTCAGTGTGGGAACTGTTGGCCTGACGATAGATAGAACGATAGACCAACGTCAGTTCATTTCAGAGGGGATTATAGGCCCCAACATCTCATTGGAAAAACTATAGGCCCGAACAATTCAGTGAAGGTAACTGTAGGCCCCAATAATTTCATTGAAGGAATTGAAGTTTCGATGGTCGAAGTGGGGAAACTTTTAGCTCGAAAATTACAGTGAGGAAACTATAGGCCCGACAATCTCAGGAAAACTTAAGTAAGATAACTATATCCAATGATCTGTGGGGGAACACTGTATACTAGAATATTTCAGTGCAGAAGTTATAGGGCTGACAATCTTAGTGGAAGATCTATAGGCTTGAAACACTCAGTGGGTTAAATGTGGAGTGGAGCATTTCGGAAAGGAGCCCGAAGATCTCAGTAGGACGAACTGTTGGCCTATACATCTAAACTGTAGGCGCAAATATTTTATTGAAGGAAATTTCAGTAATGGACATCTTTTCTCGAAGGTCTCAGAGGAAAGACTATAGATTGGAAACTTTCAGTGAAGAAACTGTAGGCCCTATGGTCTAGAAGCAATGCAGGAAAGTCTTAGTGGGGGATCTGTAGGCCCGTCGATCTTAATAGGAATCTGTAGGAATGAAGGTCTCAGTAACGGGAACTATAGGTCTCAGTGGAAAAGCTGTAAGGCCGATGGTCTCAGTGGAAGAACTGTAGTGATGGAAATGTACTCTCAGGGGTAAAACTATAGACCCAAAAATTTCAGTGCGGAAACTTTATGCCCCAAGGAAGAAAGGAAGGAAGGCAGAAGAGACTTAGTGGGGGTACTATAGGCCCAATAATCTCTGTGGGGAAATTGTAAAGTACCAAATTCCAGTGGCTGAACAGTAGGCCCGACAATCACAGTTAAAGATTACAGCCCAAAAGATTTTGGTGAGGGATATGTAGGAATTTCATACTCAATGGGAAACTGTAGATATGAAGGTCTCAATAAGGGGAACTATAGGGCCACAGGTCTCAGTGGAAAAACTGTAAGGCCGATGGTCTCAGTGGAAGAACAGTAATGATGGAAATGTATTCTCGAAGGTGTTATTAAAGAAACTATAGACTCAAAAATTTCAGTTAAGAAAATGTATGTCCTATGGCCTAGAAAGAAGGCAGAAAAATCTTAGTGGGGGAACTATAGGCCCAATGAGCTGCGTGGGGAAACTGTAAAGTACCAAATTCCAGTGGCTTAATATTAGGTCCGATAATCTCAGTGGAAGAACTATGGTTTTAATGATTTTGGTGAGGGATATGTAGAGCTTGCGACCTCAATGGGAAACTGTAGATATGAAGGTCTCAGTAAGAGGAACTAAAGGCTCATAGGTCTCTGTGGAAAAACTGTAAGGCGAATGCTCTCAGTGGAGGAACTGTAGTAATGGAAATGTATTCTCGAAGGTGTCAGTGGAGAAACTATAGACTCACAAATTTCAGTGAGGAAACTGTAGGTCCTATGGCCTAGGAGTAAGGCAGAAAAGAGTTAGTGGGGTAACTATGGGCCCAATGAGCTGGGTGGGGAAACTGCAAAGTACCAAATTCCAGTGGCTGAACATTAGGCCCGATAATCTCAGTGGAAAAACTATGGTTTTAATGATTTTGGTGATAGATATGTAGAACTTGCGACCTCAATGGCAAAGGTTCATAGGTCTCTGTGGAAAAACTGTAAGGCGAATGGTCTCAGTGGAGGAACTGTAGTAATGGAAATGTATTCTCGAAGCTGTCAGTGGAGAAACTATAGACTCAAAAATTTCAGTGAGGAAACTGTAGGTCCTATGGCCTAGGAGTAAGGCAGAAAAGAGTTAGTGGGGTAACTATGGGCCCAATGAGCTGGGTGGGGAAACTGCAAAGTACCAAATTCCAGTGGCTGAACATTAGGCCCGATAATCTCAGTGGAAAAACTATGGTTTTAATGATTTTGGTGAGGGATATGTAGACCTTGCGACCTCAATGGGAAACTGTAGATATGAAGGTCTCAGTAAGAGGAACTAAAGGCTCATAGGTCTCTGTGGAAAAACTGTAAGGCGAATGGTCTCAGTGGAGGAACTGTAGTAATGGAAATATATTCTCGAAGGTGTCAGTGGAGAAACTATAGACTCAAAAATTTCAGTGAGGAAACTGTAGGTCCTATGGCCTAGGAGTAAGGCAGAAAAGAGTTAGTGGGGTAACTATGGGCCCAATGAGTTGGGAGGGGAAACTGCAAAGTACCAAATTCCAGTGGCTGAACATTAGGCCCGATAATCTCAGTGGAAAAACTATGGTTTTAATGATTTTGGTGATAGATATGTAGAACTTGCGACCTCAATGGCAAAGGTTCATAGGTCTCAGTGGAAGAACTGTAGTCATGGAAATGTATTCTCGAAAGTGTCAGTAAAGACACTATGTTATAAACTCAAAAATTTCAGTGAGGAAACGGAAATGGAAAAGACTTAGTGGATCAACTATAGACCCAATTATCTATGGGGACATTGTGCAGTCGTATATTTCAGTGGGTGAATTGTACGACCGACAATCTCCGTGGAAGAACTATATTCCCAAAGAATTTGGTGAGGGATATGTAGACCTTGCGATCTCAATGCGGAATCTGTAGGTATGAAGGTATCAGTAAGAGGACTAAAGGCCAATAGGTGTGAGTGGAGAAGCTGTAGGGCCGATGGTGTCAGTGGAAGAACTGTAGGCCCAAAAATTTTAGTGAGATAACATTTCACTGAATGAAATATACATATTTTCTCGAAGATCTCATTGGGGTACAGTCTTCCCACTCGACTCGTAAATTTCCGTGAGGAAATTATAGGTCCAATGGTCTCAGTGGAAGGCAGAAAAGTCTCATTGAGGGGACTATGGACCCGAAGTCCTCAGTAAGATGACTATAGTCCCAATGATCTCTGAGGAAAAACTGAAGGCGAGAAAATTTTATGGTAGAATTTCAGGCACCACAAACTTAGTGGAAGAATTAGGAGCCTATAAACTCAGTAGAGGTAACTGAAGACCCAAGGGTTTTTTGTCACGGAAATGTAGTCTCGATGGTCTGAGTGGGCAAACTGTTAGATGGAGAATTACATTGAGGGAACTATAGGCGATCTCTGAGGTAGACCTGCATTCCCGAAGATCTCAATGAAAAAAATTTTGCGTCGAAAATCTGAGTGAAAGAACCGCGGGCTCGACGATTTAAAATTTCAGGAAGCATTTTCCCAATCACAATATGGTAAATGTCGTCCCGAATGTCTCAGTGGGGAGCTGCAACCCGAAAGACTAGGTGGGGGAAATTTAGGCCCAAATATTTTTGTGAGGGAAGATCTCATTGAGGGAAATGTTGTCTTGAAAGTCTAAATAAGGAAACTGTTGGCATGAAAATTACAGTGAGCAAACTTTAAGCCTGACCATCTCAAAAGATAGCAACAGTCCGAAAAATGAAAATCTCAGAGGGGAAATTCAGTCCGAAAATTGAAAATCTCAATGGGGAAATTCATGCTCGAACTTATCGGTGAGAAAACCATAGACAATTTGACAACTCTAGTTCCGAAGTTTTCAGTAGTAAAATTGAAGGCCCGAAGTTGTTACTGAGGGAACTATAGGCTCAATAATCTCAATATATAAACAGTCAGCCAAAAGGTCTCAGTGGAGGGATTGCGGACCCAAAAATTTTAGTGAGAGATTTTTTTGGTGGCTGAATGTAGTCTCGAAAGTCCCAGTGCGGAAACTATAGACACGAAAATTTCAGCTGGCGAATCATCTACCACTACGACATCAGTAGAAAAACTTTAGTCCCAGATATCTCAGTGGACGAAATGTGGGCCCAAACTGGGGAACTGTAGGCCTCAAGATATTAGTGGGGGGACTATAGGCCAGACGATCTCAGTCGCTTAGGACCCAGTGGGCGCAACTGTAGGCCCAATGATTTTAGTAAGGAAAATTAGGCTCAAACATATCAGTGAGGGAACGGTGGGCCTAATGACTTAGTAGTAAAATTGTAGTCCTAGTAGAAGTAGGAAAGTCTGAAAGTCCTAGTTGGAGACATGTAGAACCGAAGATTTTATTAAGGGCAAGGGACTTAGTAGTAAAATTGTAGTCCTAGTAGAAGTAGGAAAGTCTGAAAGTCCTAGTTGGAGACATGTAGAACCAAAGATTTTAGTAAGGGCACTATAGGCCAAAAAATTTCAAAATACCAAAACTATAGGCCCGAAGATCTCAGAGGGAATTATGGGCCCAACGGTCTCAGTAGAAGAACTGCAGCCAAAAGATTCAGTAGGGGAACTGAATTGGAAAATTTCAATGAGAGAAATGTAGTTTCGGGGGAGGTATAGGTTAGGTTAGTTGTAGTGGCCGCCCGATATTTAAGACTCATTTAGACTACTCTGTCCTTTGTGATAACACAGTGGTGAAGGTTAGGTTAGGAGGATGAGACCAGCCCGTAGCAAAAAGGGCAAGCTCTCACTTAGGCCATTTGGATGCATTGTGTTCCTCATAGTTGTTCTTCTTCGTCCTCATCAAACATTTGAGTTTGCAGGCGAGTTCCAAGGAAAGGTTTCCTAGGTCTTCCATCCCGAGGCCTTGATGATGGCAAGTATATCCTTCATGTTGCAGTTCCCTACATCTGTTATGTCCAGAAAGAAAAAGGATAACTGGCACAGAAAACGGTAGGAATCTTATATTGCCCCTGGGTCCACACACCATCTACAAATATTGTCAGTCATTAAGCCAATCCTTACCATGTGTTTTCCAAGTGTGTTGTGTCCTGTTATGAGGCCTATCAATGCTCTCAGATCATTTCTGCAAGTCGCCATTCTTACGGCACTTTTCGTCCCATATCAGTTTAGTTTTCTCGCAGGTCGAAGAGAAAGGCTCAACGTTCCTTCCATAAATCATCGTATCTGATATAGATCCTGTAAGTATATAAAGATGGCGGGGAAAAGACATTTGTCTTTCCTTGTTTAGCCAACATATCCACCTCCTCATTCCTCATTATTCCATAATGTCCAGGCACCCACCATAGAGTGATACTATGCCGATCAGTGAGACCTCTAAGCTCTTTACGACAGCAGCTGACTACCTTCGACTTGACGTTATGTTCCGATCTCCTAATTCCTTCATTGCTGCCTGACTGTCGATGAAGAAGCTGATATCGCTCCAGAATATTGGCCTCATCAACAGTAGTTCCGCAGCTTTCGCAATGGCAAATACCTCCACCTGAAAGATGTTGCATCCGTCATCCATCTTGTTTGAATCCCTGATACCCAAATCTACCACTGCCAGTGCCTTAATCCATTTTCTAGCCATCCGTATAAATATTCAGACCTTCAAAATATATGCGTCCCTCTCTCCACTCCTCTATACTTGGTATAATCGATCTCAACTGTCAATCATATACATGCCTAGTCACCGTAAATTCCGTTCTAATATCTCGTCCAACCGAAGCAACGAGTTGCGTGCGTCTGCTTACCGCGTTTTCCAGCGAGTTCAACCTCATGAGTATAATCTCAGCTGATCTTCTGATATGCAGATCCAGCGGGTGACTCCCATCAGTACCACTAGAGCTGCTGTGGCCTTTCTTTTTATTGCGCCAGTTAAGGGAACAACCATATATGATTCTGATGGTTCGTAATATAGTGGACAGTGGTGAAGGTAAAGGCTCAAAAATTTCACAAATTTACGTCCAACGATGTAAGCAGGAAAACTGTAGTCCCATGGTTAGGTTAGGTTAGGTGGCAGCCCGATGTATCAGGCTCACTTAGACTATTCAGTCCATTGTGATACCACATTGGTGAACTTCTCTCTTACCACCGGGTGCTGCCCGATTCCATGTTAAGCTCAATGACAAGGGACCTCCTTTTTATAGCCGAGCCCGAACGGCGTTCCACATTACAGTGAAACCACTTAGAGAAGCTTTGAAACCCTCAGAAATGTCACCAGCATTACTGAGGTGGGATAATCCACCGCTGAAAAACTTTTTGGTGTTCGATCGAAGCAGGAATCGAACGCAAGGCGTGCATGCTAACCATTGCACCACGGTGGCTCCCAACTGTAGTCCCATAGTCTCAGTGGAAAATGTAGAAATGTAGTCCCGAAGGTCCTAGTTGGCGATATGTAATCTTGCAGATTTTAGTGAATAGTAGGAAAAGTGTAGACCCGAAGGTCCACAGATTTCGATGCAAGTATGCATTTCGCCCCAAGAACGAATCCCTCGCACGATATAAAATGTTCTAGTCAAAGTTCTGTGTCTCTCTCTCTCTGTTTCTCCTTGGCATACGTTGCCAATCAATGAATGACTCAGACCACGGAATTAAATAGAAGGATTAGCCATGAGTAAGCAACCAGTGTTGGTCAATGTCGTATCAGTAACTAACTTAATCCTATACGGACCAATTTTTAAACCGTTATTAGAGGGCCTTGGGACTAGCACCATGTATCAAATTTCAACTGGATCGGTTTACATGGGAGCTATACCAAAAAGTGGTCCAATGGGGTCCATTTCCAATAATATTTGACCTACACTAATAATAACCACTTATACCAAGCTTCAAGTCGATAGCTAGAAACTGTGTACCACAATAAAACCTATCTTTAAACTCGACTTTCTTTCAGTACAAATTTCATAAATACGAAATTGTTACAAAATAACCCTTTGTTATTTTCATTAAAGTCCTCGCCCTTCGGCATATCCAGCCCACTCCAGATTCCATGTCAAGGAAATGGAAAACAATTTTCTTGAACTTCAGAAAGATACACAAAAATTGTGTTATTGTTAAGTAGTTGATGTTGCAGTTGATGTGAGAGTCACTCAAGAATACAAACGAACTACTAACATTGTTGTATGATAGAAACTAATAAGAACACACAACAATAACCATAGGAGCAACAAGATAGCAACAAATGCCATGGAAAATAACAAAAAAAAACAACAAAATATAGCAAACCCTCGAAAAACCACGATGATATAAACACCACAATTTTAACATGTTTCGCGTTTCTCTTCCTATTTTGGTTTTTGGAGGGGAGCAAGATAACCAAGCCTCAACCAAGAAGATTGCATGGAACCAACGGAGAACAAAACTTGAACAAAACTCAACCATAGTTAGGAATAAAACACTAAAGTTACTATCAACTGCAACAGTCAACTAACTATCTATGTATGTGTGCACGATGAATATGTGTATCCGGAAAACAAAAGATATAAAAAGTTTTTTTGTTACCCCCAAAAAAAAAAAAAGGTTTTTGCATGTCTTACAACCATTGTGATCTTAGAAAAGTAAGCGACCAAAAACCAGCTAACTAACCAAAGAACTCATCCAAATAATAAACCAACAACAAAAATATTTGTTCTTATCCAAACAACAAATAACGAACAGCGAAAGTTGAAGTTGAAAACCAAGAGGAAAACTTGATCATGGTTGAAAATTTATATGGTATAACGGACCGAACACATGGAGCCAAATGGTTTAAGAGAATGCTCTCCCTTATATACATACCATAGGCATTGCATGGGATTTATGTTTATTTCTTAGAACGTAGTAAAAATTCGAATACAAATATTTATATTGTCACCTCAAACTGCCTTTGATATCGTTGCTCAATTAAACTTCAAAAGCAACACGCAGGATATTCCCATTTCCATATGAGCCAAAAAACAAAAGTACGAATCTGATTTGATTTAAATAACATAGTAAACTGACATTGCGATACAGTAGATAACGGATATACGACAGTAAAAAAAAAAAAAAAAAAAAAAAAAAACAGTAAATGCGACCGAAACTTCGGTCAGACTGGAATCTTATTCACCCCTCTCCAAGTTCTACTAAAGACTGTTATCCACAATGGAATTACTTAGGTTGTGGTAACAGTTGCCGATGGCAAGCTATCTTATGCCTTCTTAAAATTGTCTTCTAAATTGTAAATGCCTCAAGGAGGGGTGATATCGCCTTTGCTTTGGGTACTTGTAGTAGATGAGATTCAGACTTTTCTGCACAACAAAAAGATAAATATAATGGTGTAATGGCATTAGGAAAACTTCTTGACACGATCTCGGATATAATGAGATAGGGCTGGTAAATTTTATCCCACTGATCAAAGAGCTGTGGTTTAGGTGTTAACGTAAAGAAAACAGAGCTAGTACTCGTCACTAAGAGGAGAAAAACCACCTGGTAGAAGGACCCACAATTATTTCTATGGAAAATTTTGTCAAAATTCTGTTTCTATAGAAAATGTTGTCCAAATTTGATTTCTATAGATATTTTTCTCAAAATTTTATTTCTATAGAAAATTTAGTCTACATTTTATTTCATTCGAAAATTTTGTTTCTATAGAAAATTTTGTTAAATTGTTTACTTCTTTAGAAAATTGCTTCAAAAATGTATGTCTCTCTTTCATGATTATTTTGCAATTCCTGCTCATAAAACTTACTATGCATCTTTGAAGCCAATTTTAAGATCTCTAAAGGAATTTAGAGATCTTAAATTTTTTTTAAGATCTCTAAATTCCTTTTTCAATTTCCCTAAATAGTTTTTATTCTATTATAGACTTAATTTATTTTTAGAATTGCTAGTCAATAAGGAATGTATTCCATAGAATGAACAAATAAATAAATATTTATAGAAATTTTTGTCAAAATGTTACTTCTACAGAAAATATTGTGAATATTTTATTCTATAGAAAATTGTGTCAAAAATTTATTTCTATAGAATTTTTTGTCGAATTTTATTTCTATTGTAAGTTTTCTCAAAATTTTATTTCTATAGAAAATTTTGCAAAATTTTGTTTCTATAGAAAATGTTGTCAATATTTTATTTCTTTAGAAAATTTAGAAAAAAAATTGTTTCTATAGTAAATTTTGTCAAAATTTTATTTCTTTAGAAAATTGTGTCAAAAATTTATTTCTATAGAAGTTTTTGTCGAATTTTATTTCTATCGTAATTTTTCTCAAAATTTTATTTCTATAGAAAATTTTGGCAATATTTTATTTCTATAGAAAATGTTGTCAAAATTTTATTTCTTTAGAAAATTGTGTCAAAAATTTATTTCTATAAAAATGTTTGTCAAATTTAATTTTTTTTTTATTAATTTTGTCAAAATATTATCTATAGAAAATTTTGTGTCTACTCGTAGTATATGAGATTCAGACTTTTCTGCACAACAAAAGGATAAAAATAATGGCTTAATGGAATTAGGCAAATTTCTGGACACAATCTCGGATATAATGAGTTAGGCCTTGCAAATTTTATCCGACTATGCAAGGAGCTGTGGTTTAGGTGTTAACGCAAGGGAAACGGAGCTAGTGCTCTTCACTAGGAGGAGAAAACCCACCGGGTATAAGGACCCCACCGGCTAAGTAAAGGGTGGTTAAATTTTCAAGGGCCGATATTTATTTTGAATAAAACACAAAGTATTTAGGAAATTATTGTAATTTTATTTTATTATGATACTAGCGTAACCCGGCCCGCTTCGCTGCGCCTTCCGAAGCGTATTTGGAGGAACATTTTGCATTAACTTAGTCAACTATATCCTTCGTTCTGAAAACAAATTCGAAAAGATTTCAATTCTTTTAAACAAATCGGACTACTTGATTTTTCGTTTATAGGTACAAATACGGCGGGAGAGGGTGTACCCTTTCCTCCAAATTTTTTTAATAATGTTCTGTATTCAAGTAGTTGGACAACCTTCTATATTTCTTGTGAATTTTAAGTGGGGTTTGTCAAGGAAAGGTATCCTTCTCCTCAACATATCTGAAAATTAAGCACTATATTATAATAACATACAAAGAATTACTGTTTCCCATCCAATAAATCGGAAAAAGCAAAAGTAGTAAAAAATTTTACCACACTAACATTTGCTTAAATGTTGGAAAATGATGCACCCTCTACGTTGGCTGCCAATTTTATGTAAATTTAAGTTCTTTACTAAAAAGAAGTCTGGCAGAAGCCTGTACAAAAATCATAAAATTATGTACCGAGTTCCCATTTACGGACAACCCTCTACTTTAAATTTAAGAAAAAAAAAACGGACAAAAGGGAACCCTCTCTTTACTAAAAAGAAGACTAAAAAGAAGTCTGGCAGAAGCCTGTACAAAAATCATAAAATTATGTACCGAGTTCCCATTTACGGACAACCCTCTACTTTCAATTTAAGAATAAAAAAACGGACAAAAGGGAACCCTCTCCCCACCTTCGCTCCACTCCGACCTGATATCGGACTATCACGTACCATATATTAATTTCGCAACTACTCAATGGTCCCTATAAATTCTATCGAAGTAAATCGACAAAGTTTATTTCAATTTTCCCCTTCCCCAACCAGATATCGAAAAATCATATAGTAATTTAAAAATTATGTATAAATTTAATCACCTCCTGCCACGTCCCTCTATTGTTTTAAAGGGACGTCACTTTCCCCGATACAATATCGACACCCCTAACCTTCCCTGAAAATTCTTGAAACTTTCCTTCAAGTGTGGGGCAATGAAGGTTGCCTCTTCGTTCATAACCTTCCCCCACTGCCTTTGTAAATTTCAAGAAATCTTAAATGTTTTTTGTAGTTTTAGAGGAGGACCTCCTCCCCGACCAAATATCGAAAAGTGATTTAGCGTATCTTTAGTAAACGTCCCAGAAAATGTCAAGCAAATTATAAGCCTAAAGGGGCGGCCTCTCTTCCGTCCAAATATCACAAAATCAGGTATTAACTATTACGGTTGACGGAGGTTACGATCTCTCCCCAGTCCTCTGTAAATTTCAAGTAACTCGGTAAATTTTAATTGTTACTCTGTATGTACTTAAGAGAAGCGGATGTCTCCCTATGTCCTTTTATTTTTATTAAAAAATCAGGAACCTGATATAAATTTCGTAACCCATTTTTTCTGTAAAATTTCAGTCGGCGGAGTTTAGTTTTGTTTGAACTTTCAAAAAAAATTTGGGCAAAGGGGTGGCCCCCCTCCACGACCAAATATCGAAAAATAATGCAGCGGATTTTTGTCTACATGCCAACCCCAACATTCAATGAAATTTTCAAGCAAATCGTATAATTTTGTTCCAAGTTTCAAAAAGTAGGGCAAGGGGAGGTCCCCCCCCCATCCACATATGAAATCATCGGGTACCCCATATTAATTCCATAACCTCACCACATGTTCTCTGTAAATCTCAGATAATTTAGAGAATTTTAGTTTTTTTACTGTACTTTAAAAAAAGTCGAACAAAGGAGAGGCCTCCCTCCGCCACCAAATATTGAAATAAAAAGTAGCGGATCTTTGTCTAGATGCCAACCCCAATCTTCAACGAAAATTTCAACCAAATCGGTCAACTTTGGTCCAATTTTCAAAAAGTCCGACAAAGGGGAGGTCCCCCTCCGCGACCAGGTGTCACAAAATGAGGTACCCTATTTTCACCACATGAACGCCCCCTACGATCTCTGAAAGTTTCAAGTAAATCGGTTCAGCCGTTTCGGAGCTAACTCGGTACATACAAACAAACAAATAAACAAACATAGATTGAATTTTATATATATAGATATTGGTATTACTCAATTATGTGTGGAACAAAATATCGGCCAAATGGGCGCCGCGACCTCGGTGGCACACCTTCAGCCGATGGTCCAAATTTTCGATGACGTTGAGGCATAATGGAGGTTCTATGCAGGTAATTTGCCGAATTATCTCATCCTTTAGCTATTGAATTGTTGCTGGCTTATCGACGTACACCTTTTCTTTCAAATGACCTCAAAGAACAAAGTCCAACGGTGTCAAATCACATGATCTTGGCGGCCAATTGACATCGCCATTACGTGAGATAACACGGCCATTGAATTTGTTGCGCAAAATAGCCATTGTTTCGTTAGCTGTGTGGCAAGTGGCACCGTCCTGCTGAAACCACATATCGTCCACATCCATATCTTCCAATTCGGGCCATAAAAAGTTCGTTATCTCACGATAGCGAACACCATTTACAGTAACTGCCTGTCCGGCCTGATTTTGGAAAAAAAATACGGCCCGATGATGCCGCCAGCCCATAAACCGTACCAAACAGTCACTCTTTGTAGGTGCATTGGTTTTTCGACATTCACTCTTGGATTCTCATTCGAGCAGAAGCGGCAATTCTCTTTATTGACGAATCCACTGAGGTGAAAATGTGCCTCATCACTGAAGATGATTTTCTTCGGAAATTTTCATAATAAGTCTGGATAGCTTTAACACGTTGTTGGATTGTGTATCTCTCCTTGGTTCAAATTGAGTAAGTCTGAAATAGAGAAATGTCAAATAAAATTCGGAAAAAACTTGGCGTATAGGTGTGGTTCACATTCAACATCGGTCCTTACCATTTAGCCACCCTTTATTTAGGATTTGCCTAGACTACACTGGATAGAGAATACAGCTAATGAAAAATAATCAACCAAAATTTTAAGAACATTTTAACAAAAAACTATCACACAAAAAAAATTATTTAGCAAATTTTTATTATAGCCAATTTTTTTTTCTAAAGAAAATTTTTTATAAATTTTATTTCTTTAGAAAATTTTGTGAAATTTTTATTTCTATAGAAATGTTTGTCGAAATTTTATTTCTATAGAAAATTTTGTCAAAATTTTATTTCTATAGAAAATTTTGCCAAAATTTAATTCCTATAAACAAATTTGGCAAAACTTTATCTCCATAGAAAATTTTGTAAAATTTTATTTCTAAAGAAAATTTTGTCAAAATGTTATTTCTATAGAAAATTTTGCCAAAATTTTATTCCTATAAACAAAATTGGCAAAATTTTATTTTTATATAAAATTTTGTCAATATTTTATTTCGATAGAAAATTTTGTTTAAATTTTATTTCCTTAGAAAATTGTGTCAACATTTTATTTCTATAGGAAATTTTGTCAAAATTTATTTCTATAGAAAATTTTATCAAAATTTTATTTCTATGGAAAATTTTGTCAAAACTTTAGTAATGAAAAACTTAACTTCCAAACCAAAAATAATGACGATCTGTTCTGTTTTTTGAATGAAAATGACGTTCAGACTACTTTATCAGATTGAAATGCATTTGATAGACAAACTCAATTTACAATGGAAACAAAAGAGGACAACAAGTTACCATACTTAGATACTATAATTCTAAGGCACAAATATGGAATAAAAATTAACTGGCATCAAAAGGCAACAGCCACAGGACGATTTATAATTTTCAACTCTAAACATCCTAGACGAATCATAATAAATACGGCAACAAATTTATAAAAAGAGTACATGATGAAATATTTCATAAGGACAACGAGGATATGATAAGGACTATATTTCGATTAAATAATTTCCCGAATAAAACACCTGACAACCTAATTCAACATGGAAAAGAAGGAAAACACACCAAACATGACGAAATTGAACCCAAAATTTACAAACCCTTGGCTATGTTCCCCTATTCTCAGAAATATGTAAATCATCAAATATGCTTAATAAGGACAAATTTCAAATTGCACAGATTACTTACAATACAGGAAGTATATTCTTCACATTATATAATAAGGAATTATATAATAAGGAAAAAAATAATAAAAAATTAATAAACGTTAAAGTTACTTTATTTTTACTACCATTGGTTTCTTTAGGCTCAGTATATGCCTGTAAGAATATGAACCTTTTTACAACTCTCACCAAATTTTAGGGATTTGAAATGGTATCAAAAATTTAGGTCTACAAAGTTGTAAATGATATTATGTAGTCGGTAAAATATACGTTTTGAGTAAGTTTCCTTGACTTTAATAATGTTTTGCGCACGTTAGTTAAATGAACTACAAATATACACAAATAAAGTAAAAATTCCAATTTCTTATAAAATATTTTAGAATTTCCTAAAATATGTAAGCTTTGACACAAACTCGTCCATCTTTAACTTAACGTATGGCGCCAATGAAATTTTGGCAAAATCCATTTTTTTCCTTCAAACTAAGAAATATTCTTTTAATAATGCCTAATATTTTTCAATATATAGTTATTTGTGTGATATCGGAGTTTAGCTAAAATTCTCTGAAATTTACCAACATTTTCCTTCCTGATGGGTTCACTGTTTTTTAGCGTGTAAGCATAATAAAACGTAAACCGTATAGTAATTTAAAAATAATAACTAAGAGACCCTTACAACAACATAAGCATTAAGAAGAAACACTTAAAAGCTCAAAAAATGAACAATTTCGACTACACTAACAAACCCAAAAGAACTACCCGTAGCTATCTAGAAAAAGAGAACAACCAACCATAATCAACACACACACATACACAGCGAAAACACACCATCACACTACTTAAAGTAATAACATTATCATAATTAAAGGTGGTGCCTTAAAGGGTCATTATGCAAAATGTCAACAACACTTTGTTTTCCGTTCTGCAATGTTCTCGTTTTGCTTCGGTTCCTCACGATACCACGACCACCATCATCACAAAGTCATTGCCTTAAACCAAAAAAAAAAAAAAAAAAAAAACAACAAGAAAGAATAAATAAATAAAAATTAAAGAGGTCGAAAAAAGTCCAATAAAATGGAACATTCTCACAGTATTTCAAGTAGTATGTGCTCTCGGGGAATTTAATTATAAAGCTAGCCTAGCCGGTGTTCGAATCTCAGGTAAATTGAAGAATTACTTTTACCATTAATCTTAAGAAATATATATTTAAATTTTAAATATGAACTTGCTACACTGAAACAAATATTAGTTTGAAGTAAAATTTAAATAAAATGCAATTAAATTAAAATTAAAATGCAAATAAAATAGAAAAAAAAGGTATTTACAGCCGTAAGTTCGGCCAGGACGAATCTTATATACCCTCCACCATGGACTGCGTAGAAACTTATATTAAAGATTGTCATCCAAATCGAATTACATGGGATGCGGTAACACTTTCCGATGGCAAGATATCCTAAAACTTCCTAACACCGTCTTCTGAATTGGAGTATATTCCATATATGGTATATATTAAACTAGAAAAAGGCCGATTAAATACATATATAATTTTATATAGAAATTTTCTATAGAAATAAAATTTTGACAATTTTTTCTATAGAAATAAAATTTCGACAAAATGCTCTATAGAAATAAAATTTTGACAATATTTTCTATAGAAATAAAATGTTGACAAATTTTTCTGTAGAAATAAAATTTTGACAAATTTTCTACAGAAATAAAATTTTGACAAAATTTTCTATAGAAATAAAATTTTGACAAAATTTTCTATAGAAATAAAATTTTGACAAAACTTTCTGTAGAAGTAAAATTTTGAAAATTTTCTATAGGAATAAAATTTTGACAAAATTGTATAAAATTTTGACAAATTTTTCTATAGAAATGTTGACAAAATTTTCTACAGAAATAAAATTTTGACAAAATTTTCTATAGAAATTTTGACAAAATTGTCTATAGAAAACAATTTTGACAAAATTTTCTATAAGAATAAAATTTTGTAAAAATTTTCTATAGAAAAAAATTTGGACAAAATTTTCTATAGGAATAAAAATTGGACAAAATTTTCTATAGAAATAAAATTTGGACAAAATTTTCCATGGAAATAAAATTTGGACACAATTTTCTATAGGAATAAAATTTTGACAAAATTTTCTATAGAAATAAAATTTTGACAACATTTTCTATAGAAATAAAATTTTGACAAAACTTTCAGTAGAAATAAAATTTTGACAAATTTTCTATAGAAATAAAGTATTGACAAAATTTTCTATAGAAATAAAATTGTGACAAAATTTTATATAGAAATAAAATTTTGACAAAATTTTATATAGAAATAAAATTTTGACAAAATTTTCTATAGAAATAAATTTTTTATAAAAATTAAATTTGACAAAATGTTCTATAGATATAAAATTTTAAAAAAATTTTATATAGTAATAAAATTTTGACAAAATTTCTGGCTCGAGTGGCAACCATGTTTATGAACCGATATGGACCAATTTATGGGTGATTGGGAATCGGTTATATATATACAACTATAGACCGATATGGACCAATTTTGGCATAGTTGTTATTGGCCATATTCCAGCGCAATGTAACAAATTTCATCCCATTAAATACATATATAATTTTCTATAGAAATTTTCTATAGAAATAAAATTTTGACAAAAATTTTCTATAGAAATAAAAATTTGATAACATTTTCTAAAGAAATACAATTTTGACAATTTTTTCTATAGAAATAAAATTTTGACAAATTTTTCTATAGAAATAAAATTTTGACAAATTTTTCTGTAGAAATAAAATTTTGACAAATTTTCTACAGAAATAAAATGTTGACAAAATTTCAATAGGAATTAAATTTTGACAAAACTTTCTATAGAAATAAAATTTTGACAACATTTTCTATAGAAATAAAATTTTGACAAAACTTTCAGTAGAAATAAAATTTTGTATAGAAATAAAGTTTTGACAAAATTTTCTATAATAATAAAATTAAATATAGAAATGTTGACAAAATTTTCTATAGAAATGTTGACAAAATTTTCTACAGAAATAAAATTTTGACAAGATTTTCTATAGAAATTTTGACAAAATTGTCTATAGGAAACAATCTTGACAAAATTTTCTATAGAAATAAAATTTGGAAAAAATTTTCTATAGGAATTAAATTTTGAAAAAATTGTCTATAGAAAACAATCTTGACAAAATTTTCTATAGAAATAAAATTTGGAAAAAATTTTCTATAGGAATAAAATTTTGAAAAAATTGTCTATAGAAAACAATTTTGACAAATTTTTCTATAGAAATACAATTTTGGTAGATTATTTTTTGGCTCGAGTGGCAACCATGATTATGGACCAATTTATTTGTGATTGGGGATCGGTTATATATAACTATAGACCGATATGGACCAATTTTGTCATATTTGTTAGTGGTCATATTCTAGCGCAATGTAACAAATTTCATCCGAATCTGATGAATTTTGCTCCTCCAAGAGCTTCCGGCGATCAAATCTGGGGATCGATTTATATGGGGGCTATATATAATTATGGACCGATATGGACCAATTTTTGCATGGTTGTTAGAGACCATAAACTAACACCACGTACCAAATTTAAACCGAATCAGGTGAATTTTACTCCTCCAAAATTCTCCGGAGGTCAAATCTGGGGATCGATTTATATGGGGACTATATATATTTATGGACCGATATGGACCAATTTTAGCATGGTTGTTAGATACTATATACTTACACGACGTACCAAATTTAAACCGGATCGGATAAATTTTGCTCCTTCAAGAGGAACCGTAGGTCAAATCTGGGGATTGGTTTATATTGGGACCATATATAATTATGGACCGATATGGACCAATATGTTGTTAGAAACCATATGCTTACACCACGTACCAAATTTCAACCGGATCGGATGAAATTTGCTTCTCCAAGAGTCTCCGCAAGCCGGTTTATATGGGGGCTATACGTAAAAGTGGTCCGATATGGCCCATCTGACCTACATCAACAATAACTACTTATGCCAAGTTTCAAATCGATAGCTTGTTTCGTTCGGAAGTTAGTGTGATTTCAAAAGACGGACGGCCGGACATACTTAGATCGACTCAGTATTTCACCACGACCCGTATAACACATATAGTATACGGTCTTAGAACAATATTTCGATGTATTACAAACGAATGGCAAAGTCAATATACCCCCATCCTATGGTGGAGGGTATACTAAAATAGCATGGAAGACACATTTTCCTCATATAAAGTTGTTTTCCCCATCCAAAAGTCGATCAATTTTTCAATAAAATCGTTTTGCCTGAAAAGAAAATTTCGTTTAATTACGGTCAATTTGACTTTAATAATTCTGAAAAAATTCTTTATTAAATCGTTTATAAACTGATTGCCAAAAATATTATAGCTACAAAATCACTCTTTATAAATCTCAAGCGATTTTAATCAACATTAAATTAAATCTTATTTCTACGCTCTGTACAAACATAGAGTCGCTAGTAAAAAATTTCGGACAAAATTCATCACACTGTGACATTTTTTTTCATCTCTTTGTATTTCCTTCAACGCTACTTTATGTTGGCTGGTTATTTATTTGGCCTGCTTTTTGTGTGAATCGTATTGTTTGTCGGTGTGGACATAACTGAAGAAAAAAACAGAATCTATTAAGTCACAATCATAACCAGGTTATATTTTTCTCCGGCTCCGTAAATAGCCTAGAAAATGCTTAAGGGAATTCCTTTTCATTTTTGGTGATTAAAGTTCCTTCCATAATAATTTGCACTTTCGATGGCACACTTTCGACTATTTAAATAAAACAAAAGTAAAATGCTTCCAAAGCAACAAATCTAAACAGACAGACAGTGATGGTTATTTGTTTATTGGATTAAAAAGTCTAATATAAGCAATAACCTTCAAATTTTAAGGATTTTCATAAGGGGATATACGGCCCTGATTTGAAGGATTTGAGATGGTGTCGAAAATGTAGATCTACAATGTGGTACAGGGTATAATATAGTCCGCCCGTTCGAATTTAGACTTTCCTTATTTGTTTCTCTGCAGGTCGTTATTTTGGTCCCAACCACCAAAGATTATTTTGTAGTCCACCCACAATAATTCAAAGCGCTCATGACATTCAATCCAATTACTTCCTATGATTTTCTTACTTCATCTTAATTTCAATAACAATAACTTAAAGCTTAAATTATTATTAAGCGCTTAATGAAAATTAATAAGAATTTAATATAAAATGGCCAACTTCACGAAAGACTACACTCCAATCCCAGGCATTCCATATACTGGATGCCTTTGTAGATGTTCCATCTCTGACTACCCTCATCTCATTTAACCAATGCCCAAACATCATTTAAAGCCTAAAGACAAAATGTGGTTAAATAAAATACATGTCATGAAGCACCGAAGACAAAGAAGCTCCCTTAACTAGCCCCCAATGAGGCAGAGAAGAAGAACAAGAAGAAGAAGAAGAGGAAGGCAAAGTAGAGCTACCATCCACCACTAGGCTTATACAAAACGACACAAAAGCTGAAGAAGAATTTGTCCCCTGACGAGACGATCTTTTGTGACTCCACCATAACTTTTGTGTTTGGCCGTAAAGCCTTTGATGGTGGCATACAGCAGAACAGAAATAATCCTTGTTGTCCTGTCCAACGAACGAACGAACGAAAGTTGTGTTCCACTTATGCACTTTTGCACAACCACCGCCATGGCAATGAGGATGAGAATGACGATGATGGTGGTTGCTTCTTTAGTTGGTTTGCTGCATTTGAATGCATCCTGACAAATGTAATTGGCTTTATCTTTGAGCTTGAGCTCTCTGGCAAACTAATTGTTTAGGGAATGGGGAATAAATTCATTAAGAACTCCACCACAAATAAATAAATTTTAAGAATATCCCCATTTATATTTAAAGGCCTAATTTAAGAGATTGAGAGCACCGGTAAGTGGAGCAACAAAAATTAAAGGAATTCATATTTGAGCTGTTTCTAAGGCTATGATATTTGACCAAAATGAGTATCAAACATTTTTCCAGAAACATTTTCCAAATATGTGGATACGGTTTTTGGAATATAACTCTGCCATGATGTTATATATCCAATATGAGCTAAAAATGATTGCAGGTTTGGATGTAGCCACTGGTTCTTTTTCGATTTCTGTCAAATATTTGCCCAGTGTGACCATAGCAGAAGGCAAAATAAGTATATCCAAGAAAACAAAAGCAATTACAATAAACTTCTTGAGTCCAAATTAAAAGGAAAACCTAAATCCGCTCGACTTTCGGCCCTAGCTATGATCATTATGTGATACTCGAATAAAAGCGTACAGTGGTGCGTATTATATATAAAAGATAATCGTTGAGTATCACGAATACGCAACCATGTACATAAACATTGCGCAGTTGCAGACACGGTTGCCATTCGAGCCAAAAATATTCTACCAAAATTTTAAGAAAATTTTCATACAAAAACTACCAAATACAAAAAATTGTATTTTCAGTTTTTCTTCACTATTTTTTTTTTTTTTGGTTATTATGCAAAAAAAATCTTCCGTCCGTCTGTCCATGTATTAGTTGTTCACTGGATTCCGGTCGCAATTATTAACCGATTTTGATGAAATTTGGTACAGGGAGTTTTTCGGGCACAAGGACGAACGCTATTGAATTTGGAAGAAATCGCATCAAATTTAGATATAGCTTCCATATATATGTATCGCCCGATTTCGACAAATGGGATCACGTTGCGCTTTTTTTCAAACGGATCATCACCAAATTTGGCAGAAGGTAATCTTTTTCACCGCCCTTCAAGTCTGCAAAATTTCATTCAAATCGGTTCAGATTTAGATATAGCTCTCATATATATGTATCGCCCGATTTTTCTAAATTTGGCCATAAAACCCTTATTTATCAACCGATCTTAATCAAGGTTGGCTAAATGTAATCTTCTATAGCACTAACTATATGTACAAAAAGTCATCGAAATCGGTTCAGATTTAGCTATAGGTCCCATATATATGTACCGCCCAATTTTTCTAAATTTGGCCATAAAACCCTTATTTATCAAACGATCTTACTCAAAGTTGGCCAGATCCAGTCCTCTATAGTACTAACGGTATGTGCAAAAAATCATCGAAATCGGTTCAGATTTAGTTATAGTTCCCATATATATGTATCGCCCGATTTTGCCAAAATGGCCATAGAAACCTTATTTTTGATCATAGAGGCCTCATTTATTACCTAATCGTACTCAAATTTTGCACAAGGTAACCGTCTGTGGTATTATTCAAACCCGAAAAATATTATGCAAATTGGTTCAGATTTAGATATAGCTTCCATATATATGCATCGCTCTATTTTCCCAAATTTGGCCATAGTACTCTTATTTATTAACCAATGTTACTCAAATTTCAAATTTTGTTGTACTAGCCGATCGAATTTATACGTACTTGTAGCTCTTACATAAGAATATTGCTCGATTTTTACAAATTTGGATTTATTACCCACACTAATTGAACGATTTTCTCTTTTGTAATAATGGGCTCAATATTAGTGGCATACTAATTCCGTAGGTGCAATATCAACACAGCCAGTGTTGATAGAAATAGGGGAAACTCCCTATATGTAGGGTTTTTCTAGTATTTAGTGTCTTGTAGGGCCACAATGAAGGGACATTTTCCCTCAACACAATTTTTAATAATTTTTACATTTTGGTGGCTCAGAGGAGGAAATTAGAAGCCGGCAAGGCTTGATCTTTAACAATGTGTGGTAACAACAGTTACCACTCGTGCAAAAAAAAAATCTAACAAAATTTGAAGATTACCACAAATTACCACAAATCTACCAAACAAATATTTCTATAGAAATTTTTGTCAAAACTTTATTCCTTTGTATTTCTATAGAATTTTCTTTTTTTTTCAAAATATTATTTCTATAAAAAAATTTCTCAAAATTTAATTTCTATGGAATTTTTCCTCAAAATTTTATTCCTATAGAATTTATTGTCAAAATTTTATTTTTATAGAGATTTAACAAAAAAAGATTACCATTTTGGGTAGAATTCTACCAACTGTGGCAACTGTGGTGGTAATACAAATTTATATTCTAAGTTACATACGTTGCATATTCATGTTTTAAGATAATAAAGTACCTTGAACCATTTTTGTTTTGTAAAATTTTTTAAATTTAACGAAAAATATTGTAGGGAAAATTGTATGGGAAAGTAGGGAACTTTTTTCGTCCTTGTAGGGTAAACCGAACATTTTCCCTGACAACATTGACTATGAGCTATAGTCAGATTGGGACAAAGCACCCATAAACATGTACAGAGGGACTAAAGATGATTCAATTTGTAGGGGGAAAATTCCTAGATGTTTTCCCCCAGCAAGATATATACTAGAGGCTGCGGAATGTTCATTCGCCCGAACTTAAACTGTACAGTCGGGCGTGTATAGATTTGTATCTTACATTTTTATTTTCAATGACTCTTTTCATCAAGTTCCTTAAACTTCTTTGTCTATAAAGCTCGAATAACAATTGATTGTAAATTAAGTTTTTGTGTTTTGTTCAGAATTTGTAATAAACTCCTAAATCATATGAAGTATTATAAAATTACAAGGAAGTTATTTCATTACAAGTATATACGGCCGTAAGTTCGGCAGGCGAATCTTATGTATCCTCCACCACGGATTGCATAGAAACTTCTACTACAGACGGTCATCCACAATTGAATTACTTGGGTTGCAGCATATGGCAAGGTATCTTAAAATATAAATTGTATGTTAGTCCATACGGGATATATATTAGGCAAAACAAAGGCCTATTAAATACGAATATATTCAATTCTTGACCGGTATACATAGGGAAGAAATTATTACGAACCGATATGAACTTTGGTGCGGTAATTATAAAGCTAGAATTGAAATATGGGAGTCGGTTTATATGGGGGCTATATGTAATTATGGACCGATATGGACCAATTTTTGCATGGTTGTTAGAGAACATATACTAACACCATGTACCAAATTTCAGCCGGATCGGATGAAATGTGCTTCTCTTAGTGCAATCGCAAGCCAAATTTGGGGGTCCGTTTATATGGGGGCTATACGTAAAAGTGGACCGACATGGCCCATTTGCAATACCATCCGTCCTACATCAATAACAACTACTTGTGCCAAGTTTCAAGTGGATAGCTTGTTTCGTTCGGAAGTTATCGTGATTTCAACAGACGAACGGACGGACGGACATGCTCAGATCGACTCAGAATTTCACCACGACCCAGGATATAAATACTTTATGGGGTCTTAGAGCAATATTTCGATGTGTTACAAACGGAATGACAAAGTTAATATACCCCCATCCTATGGTGGAGGGTATAAAAATCACCAAAATTGTTCCATTTAAAAATTTAATTAAATGAAACTGTTCAATTATAAATTTAATGGATTCAACAATTTTTTTATTGAAACAAAAATTAATTGCATCAATTAATTGTTTTAATTATTTTTTTATCGACTTTGGAGATTGATACTATCATTTTGTCCCAATTAAAAATCATGTGGATCAATTAATTTCGTGAAGACCAAAAATATTTTTATACCCTTCACCACTACTGTGGTACAGGGTATAATAAGTTTGTGCATTTGTATGTAACGCCAAGAAGGAGTAATCATAGACCAACCTTTTAGTATACGGATCGGCTTAGAATTAAATTCTGAGTCGATTTAGCGATGTCCGTCTGTCTGTCTGTCTGTCCGTCTGTCTGTCTGTTGATGTATTTTTGTGTGCAAAGTACAGCTCGCAGTTTTGGTCCGATTGTCCTAAAATTTGGTATAGGGTCCTGTTTCAGCTCAAAGATGATCCCTATTGATTTTGGAAAAAATCGGTTTAGATTTAGATATAGCTGCCATATATATTTTTCACCGATCTGGTCATAATTGGCGTGTATATCAACCGATCTTCCTCAAATACCGTACATGCGAATATTTTATGAGTTTCGAAAAACCTGCCAAATATCAGGCAAATCGATTCAGATTTAGCTATAGCTCCCATATATAGTTTTCGCCCGATTTACACTCAATTGCCCACAGAGGCCAATTTTTTGCTCCGATTTAGTTGAAATTTTGCATAGAATTAGCATTGTAACTATGCGTGCCAAATTTGGTTGAAATCGATTCAGATTTGGATATATCTCCCATATATATCTTTCGTCCAATTTACACTCATATGACCACAGAGGCCAATTTTTAACTCCGATTTAGTTGAAATTTTGCACAGGGAGTAGAATTAGCATTGTAGCTATGCGTGCCAAATTTGGTTGACATCGGTTCAGATTTAGATATAGCTCCCATATATATGTTTTTCTGATTTCGACAAAAATGGTCAAAATACCAACATTTTCCTTGTTAAATCGCCACTGCTTAGTCGAAAAGTTGTAAAAATGACTCTAATTTTCCTAAACTTCTAATACATATACATCGAGCGATAAATCATAAATAAACCTTTACGAAGTTTCCTTAAAATTGCTTCAGATTTAAATGTTTCCCATATTTATACCCTTCACCACTACTGTGGTACAGGGTATAATAAGTTTGTGCATTTGTATGTAACGATAAGAAAGAAAAGTCTGAGACCCATCGTTTAGTATACCGATCGTCTTAGAATTAAATTCTGAGTCGATTTAGCGATGTCCGTCTGTCTGTCTGTCTGTCTGTCCGTCTGTCTGTCTGTTGATGTATTTTTGTGTACAAAGTACAGCTCGCAGTTTTAGTCCGATTGTCCTAAAATTTGGTACGGGGTCATGTTTCGGCCCAAAGACGATCCCTATTGATTTTGGAAAAAATCGGTTCAGATTTAGATATAGCTGCCATATATATTTTTCACCGATCTAGTCATAATTGGCGTGTATATCAACCGATCTTCCTCAAATTCCGTACATCCCAATATTTTATGAGTCTCGAAAAACTTGCAAAATATCATCCAAATCGGTTCAGATTTAGATATAGCTCCCATATATAGCTTTCGCCCGATTTACACTCCTTTGTCCACAGAGGCCAATTTTTTGCTCCGATTTAGTTGAAATTTTGCACCGGGAGTAGAATTAGCATTATAACTATGCGTGTCAAATTTGGTGGAAATCGGTTCAGATTTAGATATAGCTCCCATATATAGCTTTCGCCCGATTTACACTCATATGACCACAGAGGCCAATCTTTTACTCCGATTTAATTGAAATTTTGCACAGGGAGTAGAATGAACATTGTAGCTAAGCGTGCCAAATTTGGTTGAAATCAGTTCAGATTTAGATATAGCTCCCCTATATAGCTTTCGCCCGATTTACACTCATATGACCACAGAGGCCAATCTTTTACTCCGATTTAATTGAAGTTTTGCACAGGGAGTAGAATGAACATTGTAGCTAAGCGTGCCAAATTTGGTTGAAATCGGTTCAGATTTAGATATAGCTCCCATATATATGTTTTTCTGATTTCGACAAAAATGGTCAAAATACCAACATTTTCCTTGTAAAATCGCCACTGCTTAGTCGAATAGTTGAAAAAATGAACCTAATTTTCTTAAACTTCTAATACATATATATCGAGCGATAAATCATAAATAAACTTTTGCAAAATTTCCTTAAAATTGCTTCAGATTTATATGTTTCCCATATTTTTTTACTAACATTGTGTTCCACCCTAGTGCATTAGCCGACTTAAATTTTAAGTCTATATTTTGTAGAAGTCTATCAAATTCTGTCCAGATCGAGTGATATTTAAATGTATGTATTTGGGACAATCCTTTATATATAGCCCCCAACACATTTGACAGATGTGATATGGTATCGAAAATTTAGATCTACAAAGTGGTGCAGGGTATAATATAGTCGGCCCCGCCCGACTTTAGACTTTCCTTACTTGTTTTTTTACTAAAATTGTGTTCCACCCTAGTGCATTACCCAACTTAAATTTTGAGTCTATAGATTTTGTAAAAGTCTATCAAATTCTGTCCAAATCGAGTGATATTTAAATGTATGTATTTGGGACAAACCTTTATATATAGCACCCAACACATTTGACGGATGTGATATGGTATCGAAAATTTAGATCTACAAAGTGGTGCAGGGTATAATATAGTCGACCCCGCCCGACTTTAGACTTTCCTTACTTGTTTTTTTGTGCGGTAGATCATCATAACCGTGTAAAAGAATTTCTCTTGAAAAGAAAAATAATTTATTTATAATTCATAAAGGTCTTGTAAGGCCTTGCAAATCAGTGTACCACTTTTCATATACAACATTTAGTAACATTTAATGTTTTCGTAGAGCAGAATATAATATCACGTGTTAGTTCTATCCCAACGATATACATTCTTTCCGGTTATTAAATAAAATAAATAACTTGCAAATTTTAAACATTTAAAAATAAATTATTGCAATAATTAACATAGTGATTATATGCATACAAGCAAATGATTACAACTCCCTATGCATGAAAAATACAATAAAATTATCAGATGGAAGAAAACAACTAAGCTAACCCTAACCCATATCGCACACAACCCCATCTTTGAACATTTCACTATCCATGAACATTGTATTATATATCGAGTAGTAGTAGAAAGAGAATATAGCACACATAAATATATATACAGTGAAGCCTCTTAAATTTGGACACACTGAAAAACGATCACCTCTCAAATGTGGACAATTTTCGTGAGACGTTCGCTATATTATCACATTAAAATTTACCTCTGATAAGTACACTCCTCCCACATGTGGACAAAATTTAGGCGACCGTCGGTGTCTGCTTTTGAGAGGTTTCACTGTATATACATTTTTTCATCGAATTAAAATTAAATGAAATTACAGCTGTCAAGTTGTTAATTATCACAATACCACAATTTAAAATAGTCATTTGCACCAGGAATTCTCATTTTGCCACGTCGCATTGCTAGGGTGAGCAATGTTTTTAATTGCAAGGGGATGTGGCGTTATTGTGTATTTGGTGTTAATTGTATTTTGATGTGATTGTATATTTGGGGAGGTTTATAAAATCAATTGCTACAGGTGTTAATGAGATATGCCCAATGGTGTCAACGGGTCGAAAGGCAAACGCTAGAGGAATAAATTTAACAATGTGAAATATCGCACAATGGTCAACGACAAGGCCTTTAAGATAAGATGTGGGTGTAGTGAGTTTTCAATTCATTTTATAACACATCGTAATATTTATTTCCGACCATATAGAGTTTATATATTCTTGCTCAGGTTGAAATTGTTGGACGATCTTATGATGATCGTCCACCTATTTATATAGCTGGCTCATTTATCTGTGTGTCTGTTTCGATCACAATATACACTTCAATAATAAAGTCATCGTCCTGAAATTTGGCCTAGAATTGTAATTACAATAAAAATCAAGTATGTAAAGCAGTAAGTTCGACCGGGCCGAATCTTAAATACCCACCACCATGAATCAAATATTATAGTTTCCTGAGAAAATTTCTGGGGGATTTGATCAGTTCAACCAGTACACTTCCCGAAGATAATTTCAAAGAAGACTAGATCAGATTCTGGATTTATAAGAACAATATTTGTTTGAGTTTTAGAGGAATCATAAACATCGTGTGCAAGTGTGCAAGAAAACAATGAAATAACACCTTGATTTAAAATCGAACATCTGTAGATTTTTACCCCCATTATTTAAATGATTACCAGAAGTAAAATCTGGAAACTATAATTCAGTTTCAAGCAATTTTCATTATCAGTGCACATGGACCGATATTCACCATTTTCGGCACACCTCGTTGTGGTCCTAAAACACCTCTAGACTTCAAGCAAATTGGATAGAAACTAAGGTTTTTATAAGCCCAAGACCCCAAATCGGGAGGTCGGTTTATATGGGGACTATATCAAAACTTGGACCGATATAGCCCATCTTCGAACTTGACCTGCCTGCAGACAAAAGACGAGTTTGTGCGAAATTTCAGCACGATTTCTTTATTATTGAAAACTGTAGCGTGATTACAACAGACAGCCAGACAGCCAGACAGACGGACATGGCTATATCGTCTTAGAATGTCTCCCTAATCAAGAATATATATTCTTTATATAGTCGGAAATCGATATTTCGATGTGCTACAAACGGAATGACAAACTTTTTATACCTCCGTCACCATCCTATGGAGGTGGGTATAAAAACAGTTTGTCAAAATATTATTTCTATTGCAAATTTTGTCAAAATTTTATTGCTATAGAAAATTTTGTCCCAATTTTATTTTTAAAGAAAATTTTGTCAAATTTTATTTCTATAGAAAATTTTGTCAAAATATTATTTCTATACACAATTTTGTCAAAATTTTATTTCTGAAGCAGAAATTGTCAAGATTTTAGATCAATAGAAACTTTTGTCCGAATTTTATTTGTATGGAAATTTTTCCCAACATTTTATTTCTATGGAAAATTTTGCTAAAATTCTAAAGACAATTTTGTTAAAATTCTATTTCTATAGACAATTTCTATAAAATTTTGTCAAAATTTTATTTCTATAGAAAATTTTGTCAAAATTTTATTTCTATAGAAAATTTTGTCAAAATTTTATTTCTATAGAAAATATTATCAAAAATTTAATTTCTGTAGAAAAAATTGTCAAGATTTTAGATCAATAGAAACTTTTGGCCGAATTTTATTTGTATGGAAATTTTTCCCAACATTTTATTTCTATGGAAATTTTTTTTTTATTTCTATACAAAATTTTGTCAGAATTTTATTTCTATAGAAAATTTTGTCAACATTTTATTTCTATAAAAAATTTTGTCAAAATGTTATTTCTATAGAAATTTTTTCAAAATTTTATTTCTATAGAAAATTTTGTCAAAATTTTATTTCCATTTGTTTTGTTTTTTTATTGTTGGTTTTGTTCTTTAAGCATTGTTGTTGTTTTTTATTTCAGCTTAAAACCATACATTGACTAAACTACAAGAGTAGCTTAACCAACAGAGGAAAAGAATGTTTGTCAAATTTATTTGGGCAAAGCCCTATAGACTGCAAGATGGTTGGATGGACGCACGTTTCGGAATTACCACATTCCTCATCAGCATCCTCTACTTGCAGCAAAACTATCAACCAATTATCAGAATAAATTCAGGCAGTTTATTAAACCCAACAAAAACCACACTTGAACCCTCCGAAAAAAGGTTTTACATTGATAGCCGGCTTATGCCGAAATAAATTCGAAACAAACATATCCCTTTTCCAAATAAATTTGACAAACATTCTTTTCCTCTGTTGGTTAAGCTACTCTTGTAGTTTAGTCAATGTATGGTTTTAAGCTGAAATAAAAAACAACAACAAAATTTTATTTCTATAGAAAATTTTGTCAAAATTTTATTTCTATAGAACATTTTGTCAAAATTTTATTTCTATAAAAAATTTTGTCAAAATTTTATTTCTGTAGCAAAAATTGTCAAGATTTTAGATCAATAGAAACTTTTGTCCGAATTTTTTTGTATGGAAATTTTTCCCAACATTTTATTTCTATGGAAAATTTTGCTAAAATTCTAAAGACAATTTTGTTAAAATTCTATTTCTATAGACAATTTTGTCAAAATGTTATTTCTATAGAATTTTTTTTCAAAATTTTATTTCTATATAAAATTTTGTCAAAATTTTATTTCTATTGAAAATTTTGTCAAAATTTTATTTCTATAGAAAATTTTGTCAAAATTTTATTTCTATAGAAAATTTTGTCAAAATTTTATTTCTATAGAAAATTTTGTCTAAATTTTATTTCTATAGTAAATTTTGTCAAAATTTTATTTCTATTAAAAATTTTGCCAAAATTTTATTTCTATAGAAAATTTTGTCAACATTTTATTTCTATAGAAAATTTTGTCAAAATTTTATTTCTATAGAAAATTTTGTCAAAATTTTATTTCTGTAGAAAATTTTGTCAAAATTTTATTTCTATAGAAAATTTTGTCAAAATTTTATTTCTATAGAAAAGTTTGTCAAAATTTTATTTCTATAAAAAAATTTGTTTCTATAGAAAATTTTGTTTCTATAGAAAATTTTGTCAAAATTTTATTTCTGTAGACAATTTTGTCAAAATGTTATTTCTATAGAAATTTTTTTCAAAATTTTATTTCTATAGAAAATTTTGTCAAAATTTTATTTCTATACAACATTTTGTCAAAATTTTATTTCTATAGAAAATTTTGTCAAGATTTTATTTCTATAGAAAATTTTGTCAAAATATTATTTCTATAGAAAATTTTGTCAAAATTTTATTTCTGTAGAAAAACTTGTCAAGATTTTAGATCAATAAAAACTTTTGTCCGAATTTTATTTGTATGGAAATTTTTCCCAACATTTTATTTTTATGGAAAATTTTGCTAAAATTCTATGGACATTTTTGTTAAAATTCTATTTCTATAGACAATTTTGTCAAAATGTTATTTCTATAGAAAATTTTTTCAAAAATTTTATTTCTATATAAAATTTTGTCAAAATGTTATTTCTATAGAAAATTTTGTCAAAATTTAATTTCTATAGAAAATTTTATCAAACTATTATTTTTAGAGACAAATTTGTCAATTTTTTTTTTCTACAGTAATTTTTTCAAAATTTTATTTCAATAAAAAATTATGTCAAAATTTTATTTCAATAGAAAATTTTGTCTAAATTTAATTCTATAGAAAATTTTGTCAAAATTTTATTTCTATAGATCATTTTGTCAAGATTTGATATCAATAGAAAATTTTGCCAAGATTTGATATCAATAGAAAATTTTGTCCAAATTTTATATTTCATGTTAGCCTGATACCGAAACAGGCAATTGACGTCCAAATGCATTATATCTAATTATACAATTATTTTTCGAGCTTTATGGACAGATATAGATTAAGGAACATGGTTAATAGAGCCATTGAAAAGAAAACGCCAGATATAAATCAATACACGCCTGGACTGTACATGTTTCGGTTCGGGCCTTTCCACAGCCTTTAGTATAGATCTGGCTGGGAGAGATAACTCAATTTTGGGCCCTTTATGCTAACTCCTTATGGAGAAAACATTTGGGAAATTTCCTCTTACAAATTGAATCATCTTTTCTCCCACTGTACATCATCTTTTGAAATAACTTACAAATTTTATTTGTTTCTGAAAATTTTATTTCTTTAGTAAATTTTATCAAAATTTTATTTCTTTAGTAAATTTTGTCAAAATTTTATTTCTATTAAAAATTTTGTCAAAATTTTATTTCTATAGAAAATTTTGTCAACATTTTATTTCTATAGGAAATGTTGAAAAATGTGTTTTCTATAGAAAATTTTGTCAAAATTTTATTTCTATAGAAAATTTTGTCAAAATTTTGTTTCAATAGAAAAATGTTTGTCAAAATTTTTATTTCTATACAAAAAGTCAACATTTTATTTCCATAGAAAATTGTGTCAAATTTTATTTCTTAGAATATTTTGTCAAAATGTCATTTCTATAGAACATTTTGTCAAAATTTTATTTCTATAGAAAATTTTGTCAAAATTTTATTTCTATAGGAAATTTTGTTTAAATTTTACATCTATAGAAAATTTTGTCAACATTTTGTTTCTAAAGACAATTTTTTAAACGTAACTTCATGCAACATATCGTTTAAACCGATCTTTTTGAAGTAGCATTCTCTTAATTTCCACCAGAAATATAGCGAGGGTCCTTTCAGTGGCTTGGATAGTTTTTAGTCACTAGTGTATAAAATATTTCTCTACGCTCGACTTTTTACCAAAATCCAATTTCGCCAAAGACACCAAGAAAAATGCCATGACTTGTATAAATTTATGATATATTTTCAAATTTGTCCTTGATTTTTTAGTAAACCTCTTTGTGGCTTCCATTTCATCCTTCAGCAAGACCACTTTGTAACAGAAAATGTCCAATTTATAGCCTCTCCAAGAGCCGCGAGTTAAATTATAATAAATTTCAATTTAAAATGTTAAATAAAACCCATACTTTAGGAAAATAAAAAATTGCTAATAGACAGCAATAAAAATAAACTTCCAATGAACTTTTTCTACAGAAATGCCAAGAAACAAGAATATCGTGAACTATAAAGAAAAAAAAAAGAACACCGAACAGAAACTCTCAAGAAAGCAATGGGGTAATTTATTGTCTTTGATTTACGCGCCTTGAGTTTTGTTCTTTTGTGACTACAACTACAAGCATGGAGTTGAAGCTATTGAAGTCATTACATGAAGAACAAATGGAAATTGGATTTAGTGTACACATTAGGAAGTAAATTAAAATGAGGATGGTGCATGGGTAAGATTGGCCAATGAGATAATAACATTATGGGCTCACTCACTCTGTAACCTAACCGAAGAGCCATTTCAAGGTCTCACAAAACTACTGGCTTTGTGTTCGTATCTTGGCATTCGCTAATTCTAACTATTCTTAGCCCCAATGTTTTAGATAGTTTAATGCCTTCTGCTACAATAGTGCCATGAGATATTCCCTTGGAATCAGAAATACACTGGACAAAACTATACGGCAGTCAGTTCGGCCAGGTCATCCACAATCGAATTATCAGGATGGTTATACTTGCCGATTGCAAGCTATCTTGAAACTTCTCAAGATTGTCTTCTATATTGTAAGTTAGTCCATATGGAGTCTACGTTGGACAATCAAGGCAGATTAAATACCTATATAAGCTAATTTAGTTCTTGATCGGTTTATATATGATCGGTTGAGAGCAAAATTTCGAATGGCAATTCTGGAGATCAGTTTTATGGGGGTTACTAAACTAACTCTTATAAATCCAGAACCTATTCCGGATTTTCGATGTAGCCTCCATATATAGAAACTTTTTAATGGAAATTATTATATTTGATTCATGATATATTTGATTAATAACGAATATACTTGTTATGTCTAATTTTGTTTTAATTTGTCAAAATAATTACTTATTTTTTTGATATCGCAGTATGTACAGTTTAGTTACAATTTTCTAAAATTAACCAAAATTGTCCCTTCCTGTTGCGATCACTTTTTTTGAGTGTACCTTAGGACGTTGATATAGTTAAGAAATTATTTCGAACAAATAGTTCGAAGGACACTGTTCACTACATACACACTCACACACACACACATAAAAGCTTTAAGTCAAACGAACCAACCACCCACATGTCTACAATGCCAGAAAACAAAACAGCGATTAACTTGAATTTTTAATTTGCAACTGTAAGCAAACAATGCCATGCTTGCTTAGCTTTACATTGAGTTGCCGTTGTCCTGACTTCAAGCCAGAAGTAAAAGATAATATTTCGCCATAAATAGCAACTCTTACTCCACTCCACTGCAAGTGAAATAAAATACTTCTCGAGTGCAATACAAGTGAACAGCAACCACTGAGCTGGAACCGAGCAAATTATATGGCATGACTGTAATAAAACACAATGCGTTCCCAAGTATATTCGCACAATTATAAAATGGCAATGTATCAAGTGTAATTTGTAGCATTTGTTCATTGTTAGCAAACATTGGACGAAAGTCAAAAGGCTTTAACATGGCATTGAGAGATTTTTTTTTTACTTATAAAAAAATAGGAAACGGAAAAAGCGTGAATTAAAGATCCGAATTGGAACTTAATTTGCAAAAGTTCTTCCAATTTCATTTCTTCTCAGTTACCTACTTGCGGCGAGTGATTAATCCAGTGTTGCCAGGAAAAACTTTCGGTTCACCCTACAAGGACAAAAAAAAGTTCCTTGCGTTCCCCCACATTTCCGAAAAAATTTCCCTATAATTTCCCCTACTATAATTTTCGTTAAATTTAAACAAGATTTACAAGTCAAAAATGGTTCTATGTACTTTATTATCTTCAAACATATGAAAATGTAACGTATATTACGTAAAAATAAAATTTGTATTACCACCACGGTTGCAACAGTTGTAGAATTTTACCAAAAAAAAGTAGAATTTTTTCTGTTTGGCAGATTGGTAGAATTCTTGATGTTGTGACAGAAACAAATATTGGAAAAAGTTTATATAAAACAAAACTTAGTAAAGTTTCTATAATTTTGAGAAAAAAATTTCTTCTATACAAATAAAATTTTGACAAAATTTTCTATAGAAATAAAGTTTTTACAAAATTGTCCATAGAAATAAAATTTTGGTAAAATTTTCTATAGAAATAAAGGTTTTACAAAATTGTCCATAGAAATTAAATTTCGTCAAAATTTTCTGTAGAAATAAATTTTTAACAAAATTTTCTATAGAAATAAATTTTTTTGCAAAATTTTCTATCGAAATAAAATTTTGGCAAAATTTTTAATAGAAATAAAATTTTGACAAAATTTACTATAGAAATAAAATTTAGACAAAATTTTCTTTAGAAATAAAATTTTAGCAAAATTTTTTATAGAAATAAAATTTTTACAAAATTTTCTTTAGAAACAAAATTTTGGCAAAATTTTCTATAGGAATAAAATTTTGGCAAAACTTTCGACAGAAATAAAATTTTGACAAAATTTTCTATAGAAATAAAATTTTTAAAAAATTTTCTATAGAAATAAAATTTTGACAAAATTTTCTAAAGGAATAAAATTTTGAAAAAATATTCTACAGAAATAAAATGTTGACAAAATTTTCTAAAGAAATACAATTTTTACAAAATTTTCTATAGGAAAAAAATTTTGACAAAATTTTCCATAGAAATAAAATTTCAACAAAATTTTCCAAAGGAATAAAGTTTTGACACAATTTTCTATAGAAATAAAATTTTGACAAAATTTTCTATAGAAATAAAATTTTTACAAAATTTTCTATAAAAACAAAATTTGTATAAAATTTTCTACAGAAATAAAATTTTTACAAAATTTTCGACAGAAGTAAAATTTTGACCAAATTTTCTAAAGGAATAAAATTTTGACAAAATTTTCTATAGATGTAAAATTTTGACCAAATTTTCTAAAGGAATAAAATTTTCACAAACTTTTTTATAGAAATAAAATTTTGATAAAATTTTCTATAGAAATAAAATTTTGACAAAATTTTCAATAGAAATAAAATTTTGAGAAAATTTTCTAAAGAATTAAAATTTTTACAAAATTTTCTATAGAAATACAATTTTGACAAAATTTTCTATAGAAATAAAATTTTGAAAAAATATTCTACAGAAATATAATGAATACAATTTTGACAAAATTTTTGTAGAAATGAAGTTGTTGGGAAAATGTACTATAAAAATACAAAATTTTCTATAGAAATAAAATTTTTGCAAAACAAAATTTTTACAAATTTTCAATAGGAATGAAATTTTGACAAAATTTTCCATAGAAATAAAATTTTACAAAAATATTCTACAGACATAAGATTTTCTATAGAAATAAAATGTTGACAAAATTTTCTTAGAAATAAAATTTTGAACAAATATTCTACAGAAATAAAATTTTTACAAAATTTTCTATGCAAGTAAAATTTTGTCCAAATTTTTTAAAGGAATAAAATTTTGACAATCTTTTTTATAGAAATATATATTTGACAACAATTCCTATAGAAATAAAATGTTGACAAAATTTTCTATAGAAATAAAATTTTGAAAAAATATTCGACAGAAATAAAATTTTGACAAAATTTTCTAAAGGAATAAAATTTTTACAAAATTTTCTAAAGGAATAAAATTAAGACAAAATTTTCTATAGAAATAAAATTTTCCATATTTTTATACCCTGCGCCACATTGTGGAACAGGGTATTATAAGTCAGTGCATATGTTTGTAACACCCAGAAGGAAACGAGATAGACACATGGTGTCTTTGGCAGTAATGCTCAGGGTGGGTCCCTAAGTCGATATAACCATGTCCGTCTGACCGCCTGTCCGTCCGTCTGTCTGTGAACACATTTTTGTGATCAAAGTCTAGGTCGCAATTTAAGTCCAATCGCTTTCAAATTTGGCACATGTTCCTAATTTGGGTGAGAATAGAACCCTGTTGATTTGAGCTCCCTTATATATCTTTCGCCCGATATGCACTAATATGGACCCAGCAACCAAAGTTTTATACCGATTTGCTTGAAATTTTGTACAAACATAACACTTAGTCGTATAGTCAAGTGTGCAAAATTTGATTGAAATCGGTTCAGATTTAGATATAGCTCCCATATATATCTTTCGCCTGATATGGACTTATTTGGCCCCAGAAGCCAGATTTTTGGCCGAATTTGGTTGAAATTTTGCACTAGGAGTACAATTAGTAGTATAGTCAAGTGCGCATAATTTGATTGAAATCGGTTCAGATTTAGATATAGCTCCCATATATATCCGATATGGACTAATATGGTCCTAAAAGCCAGAGTTTTGGCCCAATTTGGTTCAAACTTTGCACAGGGAGTAGATTTAGCATTGTAGCTATGCGTGCCAAATTTGGTTGAAATCGGTTCAGATTTAGATATAGCTCCCGTATATATCTTTCGCACGATATGCGCTTATACGGACCCAGAAGCCAGAGTTTTATGCCGATTAGCTTGAAATTTGGCACTAGAAGTACAGTTAGTAATATAGTCATGTGTGCCAAATTTGGTTAAAATCGGTTCAGATTTAGATATAGCTCCCATATATATGTTTTTCTGATTTCGACAAAAATGGTCAAAATACCAAAATTTTCCTTGTAAAATCGCCACTGCTTAGTCGAAAAGTTGTAAAAATGACTCTAATTTTCCTAAACTTCTAATACATATATATCGAGCTATAAATAATAAATAAACTTTTGCGAAATTTCCTTAAAATTGCTTCAGATTTAAATGTTTCCCATATTTTTTTACTAAAATTGTGTTCCACACTAGTGCATTAGCCAACTTAAATTTTGAGTCTATAGATTTTGTTAAAGTCTTTCAAATTCTGTCAAATCGAGTGATATTTAAATGTATGTATTTGGGACAAACCTTTATATATAGCACCCAACACATTTGACGGATGTGATATGGTATCGAAAATTTAGATCTACAAAGTGGTGCAGGGTATAATATAGTCGGCCCCGTCCGACTTTAGACTTTCCTTACTTGTTTTTTTTTAATACAAATAAAATTTTAACAAAATTTTCTAAAGGAATAAAGTTTTGACACAATTTTCTACAGGAATAAAATTTTGACAAAATGTTCTAAAGGAATACAATTTTGATAAAATTTTCTATAGAAATAAAATTTTGATAAAATTTTCTACAGAAATAAAATTTTTACATAACTTTCTATAGGAATAAAGTTTTGACACAATTATCTATAGAAATAAAATTTTTACAAAATGTTCTATAAAAATAAAATTTTGACTAAATTTTCTATAGAAATAAAATATTTACAAAATTTTCTAAAGCAATAAAGTTTTGACCAAATTTTTTAAAGGAATAAAATTTTGACAAATTTTTTTATAGAAATATATATTTGACAACAATTCCTATAGAAAAGAAATAGAAATTTGACAAAATTTTCTATAGAAATAAAATGTTGACAAAATTTTCGATAGAAATAAAATTTTGAAAAAATATTCTACAAAAATAAAATTTTGACAAAATTTTCTCAAGGAATAAAATTTTTACAAAATTTTCTAAAGGAATAAAATTTTTACAAAATTTTCTAAAGGAATAAAATTTAGACAAAATTTTCTATAGAAATAAAATTTTTACATAGTTTTTCTACAGACATAAAGTGCTGACAAAATTTTCTATAGAAATGAAATTTTAACACAATTTTCTACAGGAATAAAGTTTTGACACAATTTTCTACAGGAATAAAATTTGGACAAAATTTTCCACAGAAATAAAATGTTTACATAATTTTCTATAGGAATAAAGTTTTGACACAATTTTCTATAGAAATAAAATTGTTACAGAATGTTCTATAAAACTAAAATTTTACAAAATTTTCTACAGAAATAAAATGTTTACATAATTTTCTATAGGAATAAAGTTTTGACACAATTTTCTATAGAAATAAAATTGTTACAAAAGTTCTATAAAACTAAAATTTTGATTAAATTTTCTATAGAAATAAAATATTAACAAACTTTTCTAAAGGAATAAAGTTTTGACACAATTTTCTACAGGAATTAAATTTTGACAAAATATACTAATGGAATAACGTTTTAACAAAATGTTTTTCTATAGAAATATTTGTTAGATTGGTGGTAAGATTTTCTTCAAATTTTGATAGATTTTTTTGGCACAATTAGTAACCGTGGTTACCACACATTATTAAAGATCAAACCTTTCCGGCTTCTAATTTCCTCCTCTAGAGCCACCAAAATATAAAAATTATTAAAATAGGGCTGAATGGAAGAGTCCCACAATGTAGAAAAAACCTACATATAGGGAATTTCTCCTACTTCTGGAATAATCTTCTTTGTAAAGCTCGTACAAATAAAAGCATACATTTGAACATTAATAGCTTGTCTCATTACCAGACTAACATGAAAATTGTGAAAACATTATATTTAATCTCAGTCAATTTAAACAGGGCATACATATGTTTGTATAAATTTTGTTATAAGGACAAAAAAAGTGAACATATTTCAAAGAGTTTAACATTTTTATTTGCTCATATGTAGGAAACTACAAAAATAAAATGCAACTTACATTTTTTCCCCTATTAATTTAAAATCCTGATAATCTCCTTTTATATTATTTAAAGTTTTCGCCTTAAATTTTCTACCTAATATAACACTTATCATCAAACTAGGTTAAACTCTTCAATACTCAAAAGTTCATGGGAGAACATTAATTAAGTTAAGTACGGTCAACAATCTAACACATTCCTTATTGGACACAGAATGACATAACTTGTCACCTACACATCCATGAAGTGTAACAAAATTGAGGCAGGCCATAGACCATAGCCGAGTCCAAGATACATTTACACCCATGCCCAAGCATCCTTGGAATTTCCTACTGTCGAAAAGTGCACTGAGACGGTGTAGGCGATGTAGAGTGTAATATGAACTGGGAAGCAATTAATTGTATTTCAGAGATACTAATTGAATTTTAGCTTTGAATAACAGACAAATTATAATGGACAATGTGGGTAACGTGATAGCAATTCTCAAGCATTGACCGCACCATCATCGTCATCATCAACATCACCATCACTGCTGACACATTCTTGGCGACTTGGCTTTTGGGGGATAGGGCAATACAATACGAATCACATATACAATAGAATTGAACGAGAGGGAGCTAGGACATAAGCTAAAACTAGCTCATTTACACACATGCACACACGCACACACACACACATTAAATAACTCATCATCACATATCACTACAGATATCTTCTATCATAATATTCATATTGGTGTAAAGGGTTGCCAAACGTTTGAAGATTTTTAAAGATTTTTGGGGAAATTATAGACAAAAATTTTAAAATCAAAATAAAATGCAATAAAAATTTATAAAAAAGAATGAGGAATATTATTTTGCGCACGCAGAGAATAAATATAGTCACCCCAATGCATGTTTTTAGAGCAAACTGTTCTTTTTGGACATTGAATAGGGAACATTTTTGTAGCAAAAATGTTTTGTTTTTTTAGGTAAAAATATACATGGTTGCTGAAATCACATTCATAAATTTTGACAAAATTTTCTATCGAAACAAAATTTTGGCAAAAATTTTTATAGAAATAAAATTTTGACAAAATTTTCTATAGATGTTGTCAAAATTTTCTATAGAAATAAAATTTTGGCAAAATTTTCTATAAAAATAAAGTTTGACAAAATTTTCTATAGAAATAAAATTTTGACAAAATTTTCTATAGAAATAAAATTTTGACAAAATTTTCTATAGAAATAAAATTTTGACAAAATTTTCTAGAGGTATAAAATTTTGACAAAATTTTTCTATAGAAATAAAATTTTGACAAAATTTTCTATAGAAATAAAATTTTGACAAAAATTTTTTATAGAAATAAAATGTTGACAAAATTTTCTATAGAATTAAAATGTTGACAAAAATTTTAATAGAAATAAAAATATGGCCAAATTTGCTATAGAAATAAAATATTGACAAAATTTTGTATAGATATAAAATTTTGCAAAATTTTCTATAGAAATGAAATTTTGACAAAATTTTCTATAGAAATATAATTTTGAAAAAATTTTCTACAGGAATAAAATTTTGACAAAATTTTCTACAAAAATAAAATTTTGACAAAATTTTCTATAGAAATAAAATTTTGACAAAATTTTCTATAGAATTAAAATGTTGACAAAAATATTAATAGAAATAACAAGTTTGGAAAGTCTAAAGTCGGGCGGGGCCGACTATATTATACCCTGCACCACTCTGTAGATCTAAATTTTCGATACCATATCACATCCGTCAAATGTGTTGGGGGGGGGGCTATATATAAAGGTTTGTCCCAAATCCATACATTTAAATATCACGCGATCTGGACAGAATTTGATAGACTTCTACAAAATCTATAGGAAACTTCGAAAAAGTTTATTTATGATTTATCGCTCGATATATATGTATTAGAAGTTTAGGAAAATTAGAGTCATTTTTACAACTTTTCGACTAAGCAGTGGCGATTTTACAAGGAAAATGTTGGTATTTTGACCATTTTTGTCGAAATCAGAAAAACATATATATGGGAGCTATATCTAAATCTGAACCGATTTCAACCAAATTTGGCACGCATAGCTACAATGCTAATTCTACTCCCTGTGCAAAATTTCAACTAAATCGGAGTTAAAAATTGACCTCTGTGGTCATATGAGTGTAAATCGGGCGAAAGCTTTATATGGGAGGTATATCCAAATCTGAACCGATTTTGCTGATATTTTGCAAGTTTTTCGAGACTCATAAAATATTCGGATGTACGGAATTTGAGAAAGATCGGTTGATATACACGCCAATTATGACCAGATCGGTGAAAAATATATATGGCAGCTATATCTAAATCTCAACCGATTTTTTCCAAAATCAATAGGGATCGTCTTTGAGCCGAAACAGGCCCCTATACCAAATTTTAGGACAATCGGACTAAAACTGCGAGCTCTACTTTGCACACAAAAATACATCAACAGACAGACAGACGGACAGACAGACGGACAGACAGACGGACAGACAGACAGAGAGACATCGCTAAATCGACTCAGAATTTAATTCTAAGCCGATCCGTATACTAAAATTTTGACAAAATTTTCTATAGAAATGAAATTTTGACAAAATTTTCTATAGAAATAAAATTTTGACAAAATTTTCTATAGAAATAAAATTTTGACAAAATTTTCTATAGAAATAAAATTTTGACAAAATTTTCTATAGAAATAAAATTTTGACAAAATTTTCTACAGAAATAAAATTTTGACAGAGGTTAGGTTAGGTGGCAGCCCGATGTATCAAGCTCACTTAGACTATTCAGTCCATTGTGATACCACATTGGTGAACTTCTCTCTTATCACTGAGTGCTGCCCGATTCCATGTTAAGATCACTGACAAGGGACCTCCTTTTTATAGCCGAGTTCGAACGGCGTTCCACATTGCAGTGAAACCACTTAGAGAAGCTTTGAAACCCTCAGAAATGTCACCAGCATTACTAAGGTGGGACAATCCACCGCTGAAAAACTTTTTGGTGTTCGGTCGAAGCAGGAATAGAACCCACGACCTTGTGTATGCAAGGCGGGCATGCTTACCATTGCACCACGGTGGCTCCCAAAATTTTGACAAGATTTTCTATAGAAATAAAATTTTGACAAAATTTTCTAAAGAAATAAAATTTTGACACAAAATTTTCTATAGAAATAAAATTTTGACAAAATTTGCTATAGAAATAAAATATTAACAAAATTTTCTATAGAAATAAAATAATTTTACCTCTATAGAAATAAATTAGAAAAAAAAATTTCTATAGAAATAAAATTTTGACTATAATTTTAATAGAAATAACAATTTGACAAAAAATATTGACAAAATTTTCTATAGAAACAAAATTTTCTATAGAAATAAAATTTTGATAACATTTTCTATAGAAATAAAATTTTGATAAAATTTTCTATATAAATAAAATTTTTACAAACATTTCTATAGATATAAAATTTTTACAAAATTTTCTATAGAAATAAAATTTTGACAAAATTTTCTATAGAAATAAAATTTTGACAAAATTTTCTATAGAAATAAAATTTTGACAAAATATTCTATAGAAATAAAATGTTAAAAAATTTTTCTATACGAATAAAATTATGACAAAATTTTCTATACTTTGACAAAATTGTCTATAAATTCGATATTATTAAAAATTTTGATTTTCATTCTAATTTCATTGCTAATTAATCTACCACGAAAGGCAACCATGATGATCACTCCAAATATGGTTAGATGATGTGGGGAATAAAATGGAATCAATAGAGGATAGGATAAGACCTCTGATGGATACGCATTTTCCTAGAGGTGTATCAGTCCGGGATGAGAAACTATTGCAAAGGGGAGGTGTGGACGGCCAGGACATTCTCATAACAAATGGTCAAAAGGGCTATAAAAACCTTTTTATAAATCCTTAAGGGAACGTCAAAATTGTTGGAGCCAAGTAAACTTTTTTTTTTGAGTGTATGTATTTGTATGAGGTGCGACATACGCGTCGATAGTCTGCTGTACATCAATGGGAAGGAAGTGGAACATAGAAAATTTACAAGAGGTCCAACGGAATCACACTTTAAATCCAAGTAAAATTTTTTTATGAGTGAAATTGGAATTCTCAGTTTCAACTAAGTGACTTGAAGCCAATCAGTTTTTTTTTTATTTTACACCTCACGAAAGCTGATATTGCACCTCTCTGAATTTTTCACATGTAATCATTGTTGCCAAGCTGATATTGCACCTCTCTGAATTTTTCACATGTAATCCTAGTTGCCAATCACATTGGCAACACTGTAAAACAATGTGGAATATACCCACTTCGACCCTTTAGATATTAGAGGATAACCTCTCTGTTTATCGTAATTATTTCCAGAATTTTCTTAGGAACCCTATTTTGGGAAAAGACATTTTCTCTTCCTCACACACACACGCGCTCTCACACACGAATTTATCATACACACACACACAAACATACTCATAAGTAAAACCACAAAATTGTGGAATAATTGTCGGGTTAGTTGGGTTTTGTCATGTATGGTATCATGGTAACATGCATACGAGTACCAGCATTCCCACAAAGCATGCATTGCTCTCAATTTAGATTCTTGCATTTGTACTGGCTCAAGTCCTTTCCCATTAACATCTCGTGGAAGTGAATAATGAATTTCTTTTGGCATTAAAGTACTTTCGAAAATGTGTGGCAAAAATTTTGCTCTAAATGTGAGTATGTGTGTGTGTGTTAAATTGTGGTCTAAAATATTTTAATGGCCTTTAGGTGCATGAGACTGTGTCAATTGTTATAACAATTTTCATTGTTGAAATGAGGGGGCAAAGAAAGATCTTGAATTTAAAACTTAAGAATATAATATTTCAGAAGGCATGACAAGGACTATTGTTGAATTACTACTATGTTTATGTGTATGTATATGTTTGGGGGGGGGGGGGGTTAACAAAAATATGAACAATATTTGTTTAAAGGTCGCCAAAGGGTTCTTTTTACAAGTGGATACTTCTGATGAATTACTTTAGGTGGGGTTGACATGAAATGCATTTTGATATAAATTGGTCTTAAAGCTTGAAAATAATTTTTAGTAGAAGTAAAAATCGTAAAAACGCGCTACTCGTTAGAATTGTTGTCGTCTTTATACCCTTCACCACTACTGTGGTACAGGGTATAATAAGTTTGTGCATTTGTATGTAACGCCAAGAAGGAAAAGTCTGAGACCCATCGTTTAGTATACCGATCGTCTTAGAATTAAATTCTGAGTCGATTTAGCGATGTCCGTCTGTCTGTCTGTCTGTCTGTCTGTCTGTCTGTCTGTCCGTCTGTCTGTCTGTTGATGTATTTTTGTGTGCAAAGTACAGCTCGCAGTTTTAGTCCGATTGTCCTAAAATTTGGTATAGGGTCCTGTTTCGGCTCAAAGACGATCCCTATTGATTTTGGAAAAAATCGGTTCAGATTTGGATAAAGCTGCCATATATATTTTTCACCGATCTGGTCATAATTGGCGTGTATATCAACCGATCTTCCTCAAATTCCGTACATCCGAATATTTTATGAGTCTCGAAAAACTTGCAAAATATCAGCCAAATCGGTTCAGATTTAGATATAGCTCCCATATATAGCTTTCACCCGATTTACACTCATTTGCCCACAGAGGCCAATTTTTTGCTCCGATTTAGTTGAAATTTTGCACAGCGAGTAGAATTAGCATTGTAGCTATGCGTGCCAAATTTGGTTGAAATCGGTTCAGATTTTGATATAGCTCCCATATATAGCTTTCGCCCGATTTACACTCATATGACCATAGAGGCCAATTTTTAACTCCGATTTAGTTGAAATTTTGCACAAGGGGTTGAATTAGCATTGTTGCTATGCGTGCCAAATTTGGTTGAAATCGGTTCAGATTTAGATATAGCTCCCATATATATGTTTTTCTGATTTCGACAAAAATGGTCAAAATACCAACATTTCCCATGTAAAATAGCCACTGTTTAGTCGAAAAGTTGTAAAAATTACTCTATTTTTCCTTAACTTCTAATGCATATATATATCGAGCGATAAATCATAAATAAACTTTTGCGAAGTTTTCTTAAAATTGCTCCAGATTTAAATGTTTCCCATATTTTTTTACTAACATTGTGTTCCACCCAAGTGCATTAGCCGACTTAAATTTTGAGTCTATAGATTTTGTAGAAGTCTATCAAATTCTGTCCAGATCGAGTGATATTTAAATGTATGTATTTGGGACAAACCTTTATATATAGCCCCAACACATTTGACGGATGTGATATGGTATCGAAAATTTAGATCTACAAAGTGGTGCAGGGTATAATATAGTCGGCCCCGTCCGACTTTAGACTTTCCTTACTGGTTTTTTACTAACATTGTGTTCCACCCAAGTGCGTTAGCCGACTTAAATTTTGAGTCTATAGATTTTGTAGAAGTCTATCAAATTCTGTCCAGATCGAGTGATATTTAAATGTATGTATTTGGGACAAACCTTTATATATAGCCCCAACACATTTGACGGATGTGATATGGTATCGAAAATTTAGATCTACAAAGTGGTGCAGGGTATAATATAGTCGGCCCCGCCCGACTTTAGACTTTCCTTACTGGTTTTTAAATTAGCTTCAGTAAGTTATCACAGTAATTGTTGTTGGATAAAGAAACAAGGCATTTTTAGATTGTGCACCAATCATGGGATTTATCAATAGCCTCTTAAAATAAATTTCGTGTTGGTTACTTAAAATAAATTTCGTGTTGGTTGTAAGTATATGGTTATGGGATTTGTTGTCATATGAACAGATGATGCATAGTGGCAGTAGAGATCATTCGATTTGCCAGGGGATAATTAATATGTAATATCCCATTAAAAGTTTGCATATATAGGGTCCAAAAGACTACTGAAAAATTCATTCGCCCGAACGATAACTTGTATAGACTGGCGTGTATAAACTTGACTTGTCTCTGGCGTTTTCTTTCAATCAATCAATTGATCAAATTCATTAATCTTCTTTGTCCATTAAGCTCGAATATAAATTAATTATACCCTGCACCATACTCTGGACCATGGTATTGTATCCCAGCAAAACAAAATTTGGAAGTTCTTCAAAAGGCACAACTTTAAAAGTACTTCCAGAAGATGTACTCCCAATGATGTTCTTTATTTTAACTACACAGGAAGTTCTTTTCATTCAATTTTTTAAAACATGTTTTTGTTCATATTTTTAATGGGAAATTTTAACTTTTTATACACTGAAAAAAAAGCATGCCCGGTTCCAAAGATTTTGTCTTTACTTTAAAAATTTTGATATTGATTCCGAGCCAAAGAAGCGGAGAATACAAGTAAGGATACTTTTAAGACACAATTCTCTTTTAAATTTGGGTTTTGTGTACTTGCTTCTAGGAAGCAAATTTAATTTTTTCGCTTTTTCAGCTTTTTTTCTTGATATGCTATTAAAGTCCTTTAAAAACGAGTTAGCGACAACTTTATTTTCAAAATTAATACTCGACTTCCAGTAGAAATTATGCTATGTTTCAAGTAAAAAACGTCTTTAAAATAAAGTGTTGAAAAACATGTCCTATATATGAACGATTTTTTGCTTTGTAATCAAGATGCAAAAACACAACAAATTTAAAAACAATTTCATTATATTTAAATAATTTTTCTGAATTATTAACGTCAAGTTGACCTTTTTTGCTTTCATATTATGATACCCATTTTTAAGTGAAATCACTTAATTATAAGGACAATACGACTTCATTGAAAAGTTTATCGACTTTTGGACAAGGAAAAAAACTTTATATTAGAGAAATGCGTCTTCTATGCTAAGCAAAATTTGCATTCGCATTTTAAAGACATGAAATCTTTGACCTCACGACAATATTTTTTTTAGTGTACCCTCCACCATAGGATGGGGGGTATATTAACTTTGTCATTCCGTTTGTAACACATCGAAATATTGCTCTAAGACCCCATAAAGTATATATATTTTGGGTCGTGGTGAAATTCTGAGTCGATCTGAGCATGTCCGTCCGTCCGTCCGTCTGTTGAAATCACGCTAACTTCCGAACGAAACAAGCTATCGACTTGAAACTTGGCACAAGTAGTTGTTATTGATGTAGGTCGGATGGTATTGCAAATGGGCCATATCGGTCCACTTTTACGTATAGCCCCCATATAAACGGAAACAAATTTGGTTTGCGAGGTCTCTAAGAGAAGCAAATTTCATCCGATCCGTCTGAAATTTGGTACATGGTGTTAGTATATGGTCTCTAACAACCATGCTAAAATTGGTCCACATCGGTCCGTAATTATATATAGCCCCCATCATAACAGTAGGAAGGCCTCTGGGGAGGGCGCTTAGACCCCCCCAGAAAAATTATAGCCCCCCAGAATTTGAAAACCTATTTACGATTTTACATTTTTCTAAAAATTAAGTATATACAACCGCACAAAGTTCCGCTGAAGACTTTCATGCACAATCGAATTACTTTGGTTGTGGTAGCAGTTGCCGAAATCTGAATATTTATAAAATAAATCTATGGTTGAACTTTTGATTTAGTTGAATAACTAAAGCTCCTTTATTATTGTGTTTAGTCTGGTTTAGCCAATTTAATTAAAAAAAATAGTAATTTATACTATTCTTTCATAAATTAATATCTTAATAATGCTGCAAAAAAGCATAGCCAAAAAGAAGAAGAAGTAAAAATGTTCTTTTTGGGTACGGTTCTCCGCCAAGTTTGCACCACACTTGGCGGAGAAGCGATGAATGTAATATGAAATTGCCATAGTACGAATGTCCACCGTTTCAACAGCCGTTGCAATGAATTTGCATCACTTCTTAAGTTGTGATCCAAATTCAGTGTTTTGAATGATGATTAAAAAGTTTTGTTATATTTTCCAAAATAATTAATTTTTATATTTTTTATGATTTTTAATGCATTCTAACGCTTGTTTGAAACGCTTTCCCTCGAATATTTTCAAAAATTCTATAAAAATTTATATAATGGATTTAGCCTTTTTGTGGCAAAATTTGAAAATGTGTACCACTTTATTTATTCTTACTTTTTTTTTTAAGAAAACAAAAAATTACGCATTAAAATATGAAAAACATGAAGTAAAAAACTTCCTGTGTAGTTAAAATAATTAACTTCTTTGTGAGGACATTTTTGGAAGTGCTTTTAAAGTTGTGGCTTTAGAACAACTCCCAATTTTTTGCTGGGAAAAGTGTGGAACTACATTCAGTTGCTTTCACGGATGAAAAAGACTGTTTTTCATATGTTTGGCTATAAACATTATATGTTTGGAACACAAATTTTTAAACACAATATTTTTGAGTGCAAGCATATAATGTTCATAAACTAGCATAACATGTTTGGGACATATATGTTAATATGTTAGAACATATTATGTTTGGGACATAAAATGTTTGTAAATATAATATGCCTGGATGCAAACATATATTAATTTAGAAATAGCCTATAAACATATATGTGTTTAGTAGCTTGGAGCGCTATTTAACAGGGAGCGATATTGAATTAAGTTGGTGGTTGTTGCTTGTTATTACAAAATTAACATTTTATTTTCCCTTGGGCAATTGATCAGCTACTTCTTTGATCCTTACAAACTGTGTGGTCCGCTGTTCGAATCCCCGTCCGGCAAAAGGTAAAATTAAAATAAAAAAATCATACAATTGAATAATTTCTTCCACAATGTTTGTATTACAGAAAAAGGTGCTAAGAACTAAAACATCTCGTGGAAGTGAGAAAGATGTGGGGGAATATACAATTGGGCAGAAACAAAATTTTGAGCATTCAGGTCGAAAACCTATGTTGTTAGCACCTATATTACCTGTTTATTTTCATAATTCATTATGATTGTAAATATATAAATAAATAAATAAAATTTTGAGCACAATATTGTTTGGGAGATTTTTTTTTTAAGCATATAATATTTTTGGGTGCAAAATGCTTCCAAACATATTATATGTTCACATAATAACATATTGTTTTTTGGAAGACAACATTATTGGATGCAAAAATACAAAATGTTTGGAACTTAGACTACCCAAACATATATTGTTTAGACCAATATGCTTTCAAACATATTATATATTGGAAGAGATCAAACATATAAATGTTTGGGCAATACCCAAAAATGTATATGCTTGAAGCAAAATATGTTTGGGAGTATATGTTACAGAAGCTATTTTTTGTGAGCGTGTTGTTATAAATTAATTGTCGAGTTATTTTGATGCCTATATTGTTATTCATTTTTATGAAATAAAACATTAATTGAAACTATAACTTCAGTCTATAAATTTTCAGCTAGGGGGGCTAAAGCCCCCCCTTGGAAAATTGTCTAGCTACGCTAATGGCCCCCATATAAACCGATCCCCCGATTTGGCTTGCGAGGCCTCTAAGAGAAGCAACTTTCATCCGATCCGGCTGAAATTTGGTACATGGTGTTAGTATATGGTCTCTAACAACCGTGCAAAAATTGGTCCACATCGGTCCATAATTATATACAGCCCCCATATAAACCGATCCCCCGATTCGGCTTGCGAGGCCTCTTGGAAGACCAAAATGCATCTAATTCAGTTTAAATTTGGTACGTGGTGTTAATATATGGCCTCAAACTCCCATGCAAAAATTGGTCGAAATCGGTCCATAATTATATATAGGCCCCATATAAACCGATCCCCAGATTTGACCTCCAGAGCCCCTTGGAAGAGCAAAATTATTCACATTCGTTTGAAATTTGGTACGTGAGGTTAGTATATGGTATCCAACAACCATGCAGGAATTGGTTCCTATCAGCCCATAATTATATATAGCTCCCATATAAACCGATCCCCAGATTTGACCTCCGTTGCCTTTTGGAGAAGCAAAATTCATCCGATCTGCTTGAAATTTGGTACGTGGTGATCGTATATGATATTTAACAAACATGCCAAAAGTGGTCCATATCAGTCCATAATCATATATAGCCCTCATATAAACCGATCCCGAGATTTGGTTTTGGAGCCTTTTGGAGGAGCAAATTTCATCCGAGTGAGTTGAAATTTGGTACATTGTGCTAGTACATGGTCGTTAACAACCATGCCTAACTAGGACCATATCGGTCTATAGTTATATATATCCCTCAGATAAATCGATTTCCAATCACATAAAAATTGGCCCATATAAATTTCATAGTTGTATATAGCCCCCATATAAGCGACCCCCATATTTCAATTCTGGCTCTCTACGTACCTTGCAAAAAGTCCATATCGATTCGTAATTATTTGTAGACTTAACTGTACATAACTTTTTTGTCTAATATATATCACGTATGGACTAACTCACAATTTAGAAAACGATGTTAAGAAGTTTTAAGATACCACAACCCAAGAATTTCGATTGTGAATGACAGTCTTTCGTAGAAGTTTCTACGCAATCCATGGTGGAGGGTACATACACAAAAAAAATGTTTTCTCTGATTCAATCACCAAATTAATTGATCCAATTAATTTTTTAATTGAAATGTCATCAATCACGAAAATGATAGTATCAATCACAGTTTTAATTTGGCATAGAAAAAATTCTTGATTAAAAAATTAATTGATTTTTTCAGCAAAATTCAATTAATTTTTCAATTGATTCAATTAAAAATTTAATTGATGTTGATTGCAAAACGCAATTAATTTATTAAGGTAACTATTTTTAAAAAGGTAACTATTTTTAATTACTTAGTTAGATTGGCTTAGAGTTTTTATTTGGATTAACAAATGATTGTTTGAAATACATTTTTAATTAAAAAAGTAAAAAAAATCAGCACTTTTTTAACCGAATTAGTCTTCCGAATTTGATTAAAAAGTTAATTGTATCAATTAATTTTTTAATTAAACATTTTAAAAATTTCAATCATTGACTTAATTAACTTAATGTTTCTATCATGATTAAAAAGTTAATTGTATCAATTAATTTATTAATTGAAAAAATTTTCAACTTCAATTAACTTTTTAATTGGAAATATTTTGGTGATATTTTTTTCTGTGTAGATTCTTTTTTTTTCGATTTTTTTTTTTTTTTGATGATGTATACATCATTCTTTTGAGATTTTTGACAAAAATTCGAGTAATTAAAAACAAGTATATACAGCAGTAAGTTCGGCCGGGCCGAATCTTAAATACCCACCCCATGAATCAAATATAATAGTTTACTTTGAAAACTCTTCGTCGTATCGGGTTACTTGATAATATATAGCATTTTGGGGATTTGATGACAAATCTTCTCTACCTATCAAATTCTGGATTTATGAGAACCAATTTTGTTTGAGCTTTAGAGAAATCATAAATATATCGTGTATATGATGAAATAACGCCTTGATTTGAAATCTTAAATCTGTAGATTTTTTTGCCATTATTTAAATGAATACGATGAGTAAAATCTGGAAATTCCACTTTCAGTTTCAAGCAATTTTCATGATCAGTGCTCCTGCTATACCCTGAATGAAGTGTTTTCTTTTCAGAGGAACGAAATTTTAGATAAGCAAAGTTTTCTTTTGACACAAATTTTAGAGACAATCGTTAAATCGCTTATCAAAAATTCGGATTGGTTTGCTCTAAACGAAGATACTTTATACGAAAGAGTAATTTTGTTTGTCTAAAATGTCATTCCGGAGGAAAATATTTTTTCTTTGGGTGTATCCTCAAGGAGTTAAATCGGTCTATATCGATGCCTTGCCAAATGGACCGGTAAAAAAATGCGGTACCGATTTTTGAGGGTCTAAAATTCCAGTATATTTAAATTTTTGTGCAAATCGGATAAAAACTACGGTTTCTAGAAGCCCAAGTAGTTAAATCTGGAGATCGGTCTATGTGGAGGCGATACTAAAACATGGGTCGACACACACCATATTCGGCTGACCTATTTGTGGTCAGCCTGATTCCAGAAGTCCTAGAATTAAATTCGGGAGTTAGGTCTATATGGGGGCTATACCAAAACCTGGACCAATACTCACCACCTCTTAATGTTGAGGAACAATAAGAGGTGGTGAGGATACCTCTAGAATTCCACTTTCAGACGAATTGGGTGAAAACTACGAATTCTTGAAGCCCAAGAAATAAAATCGGGAGATCAGTCTATATAGGGGCTAAACCAAAACATGGACCGATACGGACCATTTGCGACACGCCTCTTTATGGTTCTAAGATACGTCTACATTTCTAATTTCCTGTAAATTGGATAAAAACTACGGCTTCTAGAAGCCCACGAAATAAAGTCGATAGATGGTATATGGGGGCTATACCAAAATATGGACCAATAGGCTCCATTTGCGATACACCTGTCTGTGATCTTAAATGCATCTAGATTTTCAATTTCAAGCAAATGGGCTAGAAAATATAGTCTCCTGACGCCCAAGAAGTAAAATCGAGAGATCGGTCTATATGGAGGTTATACAAAAAAATGGACCGATACACATCAATTTCGGCACACATATTTGGGGTCCTAGAATACCTCTAGATTTCCAATTTCAGGCAAATCGGGAAATAAATACAGTTTACAGAAGCCCAAGAATAAAAATCGGGAAATCGGTCTATATGGCGACTATACTTAAACATGGACCGATACGGACCATTTTCGACACACCTTTTTATAGTCCTAAAATACCGCTATGTTTTCAATTTCACGCAAATCGAATGGAAAATACAGTCTCTAGACGCCCAAGAAGCAAAATCGGGAGATTGGTCTATACGGGGGCTATACCAAACCATGGACCGATACGGACCATTTTCGACACACCTTTTTATAGTCCTAAAATACCTCTATGATTTCAATTTCAGGCAAATCGGATGGAAAATACAGTTTCTACACGCCCAAGAAGCAAAATCGCGAGATCGGTCTATACGGGGTCTATACCAAACCATGGACCGATACGGACCATTTACGACACACCTCTTTATGGTCCTAAAATAGCTCTAGATTTTCAATTTCAGGCAAATCGGATAGAAAACACAGTTTCTAGACGCCCAAGAAACAAAATCGGGAGATCGGTCTATATGGGCTATACCAAAACATGGACCGATGGGCACCATTTTCGGCGCACCTTTTTATGGTCCCAAAATACCTACTAAACACAGTGTTTAGAAGCCCAAGAAGCAAAATTGGGAGATCGGTCTATATGGGGGCTATACCAAACCATGGACCGATACGGACCATTTTCGACACATCTCTTTATGGTCCCAAAATACCTCTAGATTTTCAATTTCAGGCAAATCGGATAGAAAATACAGTTTCTAGACGCCCAAGAAGCTAAATCGTGAGATCGGTCTATATGGGGGCTATACCAAAACATGGACCGATGGGCACCATTTTCAGCACGCCTTTTTATGGTCCTCAAGTACCTCTAGATTTTTAATTTCAGGCAAATTATATAAAAACTACGGTTTTTATAAGCCCAAAACCCCAAATCGGGAAATCGGTTTATATGGGGACTATATCAAAATTTGGACCTATATAGCCCATCTTCGAACTTGACCTGCCTGCAAACAAAAAACGAATCTGTGCCAAATTTCAGGACGATAGTACCATTATTATAACAGACAGACGGACATGCTTATATCGTCTTAGAATTTCTCCCTGATCAAGAATTTATATACTTTATATAGCCGGAAATCGATATTTCGATGTGTTACGCACGGAATGACAAACTTATTATACCCCCATCACCATTGTATGGGTTAGGTTAGGTGGCAGCCCGATGTATCAGGCTCACTTAGACTATTCAGTCCATTGTGGTACCACATTGGTGAACTTCTCTCTTATCACTGAGTGCTGCCCGATTCCATGTTAAGCTCAATGACAAGGGACCTCCTTTTTATAGCCGAATCCGAACGGAGTTCCACATTCCAGTGAAACCACTTAGAGAAGTTTTGAAACCCTCAGAAATGTCACCAGCATTACTGAGGTGGAATAATCCACCGCTGAAAAACTTTTTGGTGTTCGGTCGAAACAGGAATCGAACCCACGACCTTGTGTATGCAAGGCGGGCATGCTAACCATTGCACCACGGTGGCTCCCTGTTACCTTTATAATACTCTCATCTTTCCTACTGTCTTCACTATGGTCCCACTTTATTTCATTTAAAATTTTGTAGCATGCAAAGATACTTAACTTTCGACTTCTTGGATAACTAGAATTCTTGTGATATAACTGTCATTTCCTTCTTCTATACGTGGTCACACTTTCTAATGCAAAACTTTAACATGAACAAGTCCAAAGAAATTTCTATTTAGTAAAAAATGTCACATCAATTAAATGTCCCCTCGCCAGTTCAACTGTAAACAAACAATTTCCTTTAATCACCAAGCAAGAGTGCCAAGTTCTCCCCATCCCTCCTTCACAACGGCAGTGCAAACACAATTCTCGGAAAATCTGTCGGAAATGAATCGAAAGAAAAGCGAAAGTGTTATGTTTACCAAATTATTGTAGAGAAGGAGCAACAACTATTGTTGTGATTATCCAGCCAACTGGATGACGAGAAAGCACGGAATAATGAAAGCAGCCATTGGCTTGCAAACAAACTCTCATGCTAAAAATCTTGTTGTCGATTTTACCAGAATACCAACAAGGTTCACTTTTTTGTTTTGCAAAAACCACTTGCTTCAACTTGTGCTTCTAGCGATGCCAGTTCAACATTCGTTTGCTACTTGAGTAAGCACCATTGCGAAGGCATGAATGTGGCCAAAAAGCGCGACATAACGTAAATAATTTAATTACAATTTAATCGCGACAAACTCAAACAATCTGCGACAATAGCCCGGCAAAAATAATTCCACGCTCATCTGGAGGAAGAAAAATGAAAACAACAACACTTAAAGTGCTAACGATACTTTGTAGAGTTCATACATTGGTGCCACCAATATCAGACAGTGATGTTGAGCATAAACAATGCAGGCTAATGGAATGTTAGTTGTACGATTAGAAAAAGGTTAGGTTAGCTCAATTTGGTGGCGATCTGGGTCTTCGTGAGCAGTCCCATAAGAAGATCATGGTGATACTATTGGGAGTTCAAATAAAAAATGCGGGTTTTTTTAATGTTTAAGAATTTATTACAAAAAATTGTAACAAATTGATAAATCGAAGCATTGTCCATCGCTAGATACTACTTTTTCCCATCTTTCTGGCTACTTCTTCATTTGACTCAATCCGAGAATCTACTCAATTCTTGACTTCCTGATTAGTACGAAAATATTGATGGACCAAGTCATGCGTCATCGATCGAAACAAGTGGTAATGTGAAGGAGCGATGTTGGGGCTATATGGAGCGTGGAATAGGTTAAAGGGGTAGCTCGATTTTATTTGAGGCTCGCTTAGACTATTCAGTCCATTGTGTCCGTGGGGTATCGCTTCCTATTTGAGTGTTTCCAATAATTACGGGGTTTGCAATATGTGGCCGAAGGATATCATGCTACAAAATCACCTTGACGGTCTTATCCAAATGTTGTGCCCGTTTAGTACGCAATGCTCGACTGAAATGCGTCAATTGAGTTCGCTTCAAAGCTCCTGTGATCTTCTCACTCAGCCACGACAGCTCAGAATATAGGACACCCAGCATATGCTTCTTTCCATGGATATTCAGCCGTCAAACTTGAAACAAGATGCTTGCCCTAGTGGATCCATTTTTTTATCAACAGTAACGATGCGATGCAACACATCCCACAGCGGAGGGTTCCTTGCTTCGGATTGACCCGATGGGTTCAGCTCATTGGCTGTCACATCAGTGCATCGTTAGTAGGTTAGGTTAGGTTAAAGAGGCAGCCCGATTAAGATTCAAGATCACTTAGACTATTCAGCCCATTTTGATACCACATTAACTAAAAGTACCCATTACATATGGGCACTTTTCTTCGTTGAACCAACCAGATTGTTCCAAAAACATTAGCAGACTGCTTAAGTTAACATTTTCCAGATCCGCCAGTAATCTGAAGCTATATGCTCCTAAAAGTTGCTTGCGCTTTACACAAAATGCAGGACACTCACACAAGAGGTGTTTAATTGATTCCTTTTCCTCCGCATCATGACAGCTCATACAATAGTCATTATACTTCGCGCCAATAGTTTTTGCAAAATCGCCTATCAGGCAGCGAACCGTTATAGCAGATATCAGGAGTGATATCTGACGTCTCGAGAACACTAGCATATCTAGTGTGCGGTTTAAGTTTAAATGGGTCCATATTTGCTTGGTGTCGTTGCAACCCTTGCAATTCTCCCATCGAACATGTGCCACCATAACAGCCTTCTCACGCAGCATGAGCTAGCACCAGGGGCATACCAACAGATTCTAGTTCCCCTGGAATATGTAAGGTAGTCCCTAGCCTTGCCAACTCATACGCTTCGCTTCAGTGCATCATTTGCTTCGTCCTTCTTTTTTGTGTTAGAGGAAGTGTATCCCGGTGAGTTTCCGCCGTTTGCTTTTGGTCCGAGCCGGTAGAGAGGGAAACCGCGGACCATGTTCAGTCTGCCAAAACCAAATTCACAATACCCGGTTTCGGAGTGATGTAACCGGTGCCTCGATGAACTTCCGGATCTGTTTCGGCTTAATATCGCACTAACAACGTCAGCGGCAGTGGGACGTCAGATATTCTCCGACTTCTCCCGCTCAACAATATTCCCTGCCGCAGCATCTAACACAGAATATCGTTATACTATCTTCGAAAAGAGCATCTGTTTTACAAGATTTGTGAGATTGTTAATCGCCGAGACCCTGATCCAAAAACAAACTATGCAGCTCCAGTGTGGACACCTCAAAACAGTGACACGCAGTGGAATACAGAACTGTCATCCCGAAGAATTGCGACGTAATGTCTCCGCAGTACATTCCTGGATCTTCTTGTCAAAACAGTATCTCCTGGTTTGTTATCGCAGTAACCATCCAAATCACCATATTGAGGGCAAGATTCAGCGTTACAAAAGAGAGCCTCTGGATCAGTCAGCACCCAGGCAGGTCGGAACGAGATTCGTGAGGAAACTGTAGCTGAAGCGGTGAGAAGCTACAAGGTTAGGTTAGGTGGCAGCCCGATGTATCAGGCTCACTTAGACTATTCAGTCCATTGTGATACCACAATGGTGAACTTCTGCGTGAGTATAGAGGACAAGACTCAGCGTTACAAAAGAGACCCAGGCCGAGTCCGAACGGCGTACCACATTGCAGTGAAACCATTTAGAGAAGCTTTGAAACCTTCAGAAATATCACCAGCATTACGGAGGTGGGATAATCCACCGCTGAAAAACTTTTTGATGTTCGGTTGAAGCAGTAATCGAACCCACGACCTTGTGTATGCAAGGCGGGCATGCTAACCATTGCACCACGGTGGCTCCCAAGCTACAAGGTTATTTCTGTTCTTGTTGTGCGACCAATGTTGAGGTACCTTGTGATAAGAGAGAAGTTCTCTACTGTGGTATCACGATTAACTGCATAGTCTAAGTGAGTCTGACAGCCACTATGCTCCCATTACTCCCCTTTTTAACAGGATGAGACCCAAGTTAGGTTAGGTTTTAGAGGATGACACAATTTCTTAAAACCGGATTGATGTTCACTTAGACTACTATAGGTCCAATGTGGTTCCTCCATGTTATTTTCTCACCATCCTCTTCGTGAGGTGGTCTTCTTTAAAATTGCTCAAGAACTTTTTTAAGTTTCTTAAAACGTACAATCAAAGACCATAATGAAGGCAAGTTCTTTAAGCTACTGATGCAGATCTATGAGAGCCTTAAACAAGTATATACGGCCGTAAGTTCGGCCATGTCGAATCTTATGTACCTTCCACCATGGATTGCGTAGAAACTTCTACTAAAGACGGTCATCCACAATTAAATTACTTGGGTTGCGGCCGATGGCAAGGCATCTTAAAACTTCTTAACATCATCTTCTAAATTGTAATTTAGTCCATGCGGGATATTTAGTAGACAAAAGAAAGGTCGATTATGTTAAATACATTATTCTTTAAAGGAAATATGATGCTGGGCTCCTTTTTTATACTCTCCACCATAGGTTGAGGGTATATTAACTTTGTCATTCCGTTTGTAACACATCGAAATATTGCTCTAAGGGTCATGGTGAAATTCTGAGTCGATCTAAGCATGTCCGTCCGTCTGTTGAAATCACGCTAACTTCCGAACGAAACAAGCTATCGACTTGAAACTTCCCACAAGTAGTTGTTATTGATGTAGGTCGGATGGTATTGCAAATGGGCCATATCCACTTTTACGCATAGCCCCAATATAAACCGATCCCCAGATTTGGCTTGCAGAGCTTCTAAAGGGTGGTTAAATTGTAAGGGCCGATGATGAATGTGAACCACACCTAAACGCCAAGTTTTTTTCCGAATTTTATTTGACATTTCTCTATTTCAGACTTACTCAATTTGAACCATGGAGAGATACACAATCCAACAACGTGTTAAATGGTTCCAAGAAATGACAACAGTGGATGATCAATTTTCGAAGAAATTCACCTTCAGTGATGAGGCACATTTTCACCTCAGTGGATTCGTCAATAAACAGAATTGCCACATGTGGGCGAATGACAATCCAAGAGTGATTGTCGAAAAACCAATGCACCCACAAAGAGTGACTGTTTGGTGCGGTTTATGGGCTGGCGGCATCATCTGGCCGTATTTTTTCCAAAATAAGGCCTGTCAGGCAGTTACTGTGAATGGTGTTCGCTATCGTGAGATGATAACGAACTTTTTATGGCCCAAATTGGAAGATATGGATGTGGACGATACGTGGTTTCAGCAGGACGGTGCCACTTGCCACACAATTAACGAAACAATGGCTCTTTTGCACAACAAATTCAATGGCCGTGTTATCTCACGTAATGGCGATGTCAATTGGCCGCCAAGATCATGTGATTTGACACCGTTGGACTTTTTTCTTTGGGGTTATTTGAAAGAAAAGGTGTACGTCGATAAGCCAGCAACAATTCAAGAGCTGAAGGATGAGATAATTCGGCACATTAACGGCATAGAACCTCCATTATGCCTCAGCGTCATCGAAAATTTGGACCATCGGATGAAGGTGTGCCACCGAGGTCGCGGCGCCCATTTGGCCGATATTTTGTTCCATACATAATTGAGTAATACCAATATATCATAATAAAATAAAATTACAATAATTTTCTAAATAGTTTGTGTTTTATTCAAAATCAACATCGGCCCTTGAAATGTTCACCACCCTTTAAGAGAAGCAAATTTCATCCGATCCGGCTGAAATTTGGTACATGGTTTTGGTATATGGTCTCTAACAACCATGCAAAAATTGGTCCACATCGGTTCATAATTAAATATAGCCCCCATATAAACCGATCCCCCGATTTGGCTTGCGGAACCTCTACGAGAAGCAAATTTCATCCGATCCGGTAGAAATTTGGAACATGGTGTTGCCAGAATTGGTCCATATCGGTCCATCATTATATATAGCCCCCATATAAACCGTTCTCCAGATTTGACTTCCGGAGCCTCTTGGAGGAGCAAAATTCATCCGATCCGGTTCAAATGTGGAACGTGGTGTTAGTATATGGCCGCTAACAACCATTCCAAAATATCGGTTCGTAATCATGGTTGCCACTCGAGCCAAAAATAATCTACCAAAATTTTAGTTCTATAGAAACTTTTGTCAAAATTTTATTTCTATAGAAAATTTGTCAAAATTTTATTTCGATAGAGTGGCAACCATGAGCCACTCGAGCCAAAATAATCTACCAAAATTTTGGTTCTATAGAAAATTTTGTCAAAATTTTATTTCTATAGAAAATTTCGTCAAAGATTTATTTCTATAGAAAATTTCGTCAAAATTTTATTACTATGGAAAATTTTATTTTTTTTGAAAATTTTGTTAAAATTTCATTTCTATAGAAAATTTTGTCAAAATTCTATAAAAAAAAATTGTCAATATTTTATTTCTGTAGAAAATGTTGTCAAAATTTTATTTCTATAAAAAATTTTGTCAAACTGAATTATATACTTATTTAATCGGTCTTTTTTAATTTAATATATACCACGTATGGACTAACTTATAATTTAGAAGACGGTGTTAGGAGGTTTTAAGATACCTTGCCATCGGCAAGCGTTACCGCAACCCAAGTAATTCGATTGTGGATGGCAGTGGTTAGAAGAAGTTTCTAAGCAATCCATGCTGGAGGGTACATAAGCTTCGGCCTGGCCGAACTAACGGCCGTATACACTTGTTCATATCTGACATGAATCCTGTAAATATATGAAAACAACGTCCGTAAGAAATTATTCGCTCCACAAGCGCACTCGTTTGCCAGCATATTTGCTTATTTTTTACCATTATTTCATAGTACCTAGGTGCTGTTCAGTGAGAACCCTAAGCTCTCTACGACAACAGCTGACTATTTTAGATCTTATGTTTGCTTTGCCCAAGACCTTTATAGCTGCTTGACTGTCGATGAAGCTGATATCCCTTTTGAATACGGCCTTATTAACAGCGGCTCAGAATTTTTGTGATTGCCGAAATTTCTGCCAGAAATATATGTTACATCAATCGCTAGCTAACGTATTCCCAGTTCACCGCAAAAAATTTCTTCGATTTCTTATCTCACAAGAAATATTTCCAAACACATAAGTTTCCTAATAAAGCTTCGAGATTTACTCACCAATTTAATTATTCCAAGCACATCGTAAGACTTTCCTATCTATATGACTCGAGGAAACAATTACCATCCATACTCGATGATACCACTGTTTTCCTTTTTTTTAAATTCATCTCCCTTCTTTTTCCTTCTTATCATTTTGTCATCATTTGGTTGATGTCAACATTTGCTGATTTCTATACCCTTCAGCATAGAACGGAATGACTAATATTGTCATTCCGTTTGTAACACATCGAAATATTGGTCTCAGATCCCATACATATTTTTGTCGTGGTGGAATTCTGGGTAGATCTAGCAATGTCCGTTCATCTGTTGTAATATAGGCGAAGCAAATTTCATTCGATCTGGTTGAATTTTGGTGCGTGATGTCAGTATTCGCCCATTGGGAAATTGCCACAGACATAAGTATCACAAGACTGGTAACGATGATCCAGTTTATGGATATGGATGGAGCACTTGCACCAGAGATTATCTTTTCTGGTGCGATTTGGATGGCCTTCTAAACTGTCCTTTGATGCGTCCTTTGAAATGAGTCCAAATCATTTCCTTAAAATTTACCCATAAATTTACTCCGCCTATGATGGTCCTTTTGCCCAGAACTGAGTCTGGTCCATACACACTAGGAACAATGGTAAAAAATTTAAAATACCTTGCCATCAACAACTGTTACCATATCCCCAGTAATTCGATTGTGTATGACAGTCTTTAGCAGAACTTTATACACAATCCATGGTGAAGAGTACTTACGCTTCGTTCTGACCCATCTTTCAACAGTATTCTCTTATTTAATCTTGTTTCATTTCTTTTGATATCCTGCAATTTACACAGATTATACTTAAGGATATGGTATTTGTTATGATATTATATGGTTATTATGAAAATGGAATTTGCTAAATTTCTACTGAAACTAATTGAAGCGAATTAAAAGAGATTACTCGCATTCTCTGTAAATGCCACTCAAAACCAAATTTATGTTAGGGTAGGGTATTTTGTGGTAAATAATTTTGGCAGATTTACACGAAAGTTTATTAGATGGTAAATATATTTTAAAATAATTACGTGTTGACAACATTTGCAAATAAGGGAGGGAGTTGGAAATTAGCAGTGGCAGTAGTTCATGGATATTTGATGATTTTTCTTTGAAGCATTTACACTAGAAACCTACACTATATAGGTATTGAAAAATATTTATAGCCTAAACCACATAGTGGCTACGGTATAAAAAGTTTAATCTGATTTTAATATCATCCTGATTCGATCTAGCCCTTTGTGTCCGTCCGTCTGCCCATGTACTTGTGGTTCGCAAGATTCTAGTCGCATTTACTAATCGATTTTGATGAAATTTGATACAGGGTGTTTGTTTTGACACAAAGACGAATGGTATTGAATTTGGGAATTTATATATGCCATAGAAATCGGTTCACAGTTAAATATTCTGGAGAATGAAGCCTAGCTAAAATTTTTGCCTCCATTGCACAGTGGTTCCTTCTGCAACTTTTGAACGCATAAAGATATCAACATAATTTGTGTGAAAGCCGAGGTGGTTTCCTCTATGTTTGCAAATTTTTGTGTCCCTAAGGGGGTCCATAATCATATTAATATAATTATTTTGTTCAAATGTTATAAAGGTTGCAAATCATAATTTTAATTCACAAAAAATCGGAATTTAACAAAACAAGTATATACAGTAGTAAGTTCGGCCGGGCCGAATCTTAAATACCCACCACCATGAATCAAATATACTAGTTTCCTTTGAAAATTTCAGGGGGGTTTGATGACGGATATTTTCCCAAACAGATCAGTTCAACCTGTACGCTTCCCACAGATAAATGTAAAGATTTTACCTATGAGGACTACATCAGATTCTGAATTTATAAGAACCATTTTTTGTTTGAGTTTTAGAGGAATCATAAACATCTCTTGTAAGTGCAAGAAAATGATGAAATAACGCCTTGATTTGAAATCTAAAATCTGTGGATTTTCATCCCAATTATCTAAATGACTACGAAAGTAAAATCTGGAAATTTTGCATTCAGTTTCAAGCAATTTTCATGATCAATGCGCCATCTATATCCTCAATAAGTGAAATCGGTCTATATGGAGGCCTCACCAAATGGACCGATAAACCAAATCATATACACTTTGTTATGAGTCTAAAATGCCAGTATATTTTCAATTTGTGGCAAATCGGATAAAAACTACAATTTCTAGAAACCCTAGGAGTTAAATCGGGAGTTCGGTGTAATGGGGGCTATACCAAAACATGGAAAGATAGACACAGTATTCAGTACATTTAATTGTAGTTCTAGAATCTCGACCCCAAATCGGAGGACCAGTTTATAAGGGGGCTATATCAAAAACTGTACCGATATTCAATATATTCGGCACACCCCTTTATGGTCCTAGAATACTTTTAGATTTCCAATTTCAGGCAAATTGGATAAAAACTACACATTCTAGAAGCTCAAGAAGTAAAATCTGGAGATCGGTCTATATGGGGGCTGTATCGAAACATGGTCCGATAATCACTATTTTCGGCACATCTCTTTATTTTCCTAGAATACCTCTAGATTTCCAATGTCAGGCAAATTGGGTAAAAACTGCGTATTCTAGAAGCCCAAGAACTAAAATCGGGAGATCGGTCTATATAGGGGCTATATCAAAATATGGACCGGTTCTCACCATTTTCGACACACGTCTTTATGGTCCTAGAATCCCTCTAGACTTCAAATTTCAGGCAAATTGGATAAAAACAACGGATTCCAGAAGCCCAAGAAGTGAAATCGGGAGATCGGTCTATATCAAAACATGGACCGGTACACAACATTTTCGACACACGCCTTTATGGTCCTAGAATACCTCTAGATTGTAAATTGAATTAAAACTACGAATTCTAGAAGCCCAAGAAGTAAAATCGGTAGATCGGTCTATATGGGGGCTATATCAAAACATGGACCGATACACCCCATTTTCGGCAAACCTCTTTATAGTCTCAGAATACCAGTAGATTTCCAATTTCAGGCAAATCAGATAGAAAATAAACTTTCTAGACACCCAAGAAGCAAAATCGGGAAATCGGTCCATATGGCTATACCAAAACATGGACCGATAGGCACCATTTTCTGTACACTTTTTGATGGTCCTAAAATATCTCTAGATTTCCAATTTCAGGCAAATTGGATAAAAACTATAGTTTCCATAAGCTTAAGACCCCAAATCGGGAGGTCGGTTTATATGGGGACTATATCAAAACTTGGACCGATATAGCCCATCTTCGAACTTGACCTGCCAGCAAACAAAAGACAAATCTATTCCAAATTTAAGGACGATAGCGCCATTATTGACGGCTGTAGCGTAATTACAACAGACAGACAGACGAACATGCTTATATCGTCTTAGAATTTCTCCCTGATCAAGAATATATATACTTTATATAGTCGGAAATCGATATTTCGATGTGTTACAAACGGAATGCAAACTTTTTATACCCCCATCACCATTCTATGGTGGTGGGTATAAAATTTGTTCCTTGCCCCAAAAACTTTCAATTTTCGTAATTATTGTTTTCTTCGATTAGTAAAAAAGTATAGAAAGAAAGTTCTCTCAGTAAAATGCGCCAAAAAAATAGCACTAAACCTCATTAACTCGCGTGAAAAGGTTTATTTCTGCAAAGGCTATAGCTACATCTGAACCGATTAAACCAAACTTAGCACACTTGACGATACAATCAACTTTACTATTTGTGCAAAATTTAAAGCAAATCAGAGAAAAATCCTGGCATCTGTGGCCATGCAAGTGCATATCGGGCGTAAAAGATCTATGTGTAGAAAATTTTCTTAAAATTTTATTTCTGTAAAAAATTTTCTCAAAATTTTATTTCTATAGGAAATTTTTTCATTTATTTCTTTTTTCATTTTTATTTCTGTTAAAATATTTCTCAAAATTTTATTTCTTTAGAAAATTTTCTCAAAAATTTTAAGAAGAATTTCTGTAGAAATAAAATATTATCAAATCTATCTATACATAAAATTCAAACTTCCGGGTAAGCTCGCAAACGGTTTAACCAATTTACTTGAAACTTTCAGAGATCGTAGGGGAAGCTCATGTGGTGAAAATAGGGTACCTCATCTTTTGATACCTGGTCGCGGAGGGTGGTCTCCTTTTTGTCCGACTTTTTGGAAATTGGACCAAAGTTGACCGATTTGCTTGAAATTGTCAATGAAGGTTGGGGTTGGCATCTATACAAAGGTCCGCTACTTTATTTTTCGATATTTGGTCTCGAGGGGGACCTTCCCTTTGTCTGATTTTTTTAAAGTACAGTGAATAAACTAAAATTCTCTGATTTACTTGAGATTTACAAAGAGCATGCGATGAGGTTATGAAACTAATATGGAGTACCTGATGTGATCATATTTGGACGGGGAGGGGGTACCACCCCCTTGATCAACTTTTTGAAAATTGAAATAAAATTATCCGATTTGCTTAAAATTTTTAGGGAAGGTTGACGATGGCTTCGAGACAAAAAACGGCTATTTTATTTGTAGATATTTGGGCGGTGAGGGGGAAGCTTGCTGATGGCAAGGTATCTCAAAAACCTCCTAACACCGTCTTCTAAATTATAAGTAAGTCCATACGTGGTATATATTAAATTAAACAAGTATATACGGCCGTAAGTTCGGCCAGGCCGAAGCTTATGTACCCTCCATCATGGATTGCGTAGAAATTTCATCTAAACACTGCCATCCACAATCGAATTACTTAAGTTGCGGTAACGCTTGCCGATGGCAAGGTATCTTAAAACCTCCTAAAACCATCTTCTAAATTGTATGTAAGTCCATACGTGGTATATATTAAATTAAAAAACAAAATCGATCCAATACGTATATAATTCAGTTTGACAAAGTAGACACAAAATTTTGACAACATTTTCTACAGAAATAAAATTTTCACAAAATTTTCTATAGAAATAAAAATTTTGACAAAAATTTCTACAGAAATAAAATTTTAACAAAATTTTCTATAGAAATAAACTTTTGACAAAATTTTCTATAGAAATAAAATCTTGGTAGATTATTTTTGGCTCGAGTGGCAACCATGATTATGAACCGAATAAAATTTTTACAAAATTTTCTATAGAAATAAAATTTTGACAAAATTTTCTATAGAAATAAAATTTTGACAATGATGAAAATTTTATTATGAACCGAATAAAATTTTAACAAAATTTTCTCTAGAAATAAAATTTTGACAAAATTTTCTATAGAAATAAAATTTTGACAAAATTTTCTGTAGAAATAAAATTTTGGTAGATTATATTTGGCTTTGTGGCAACCATGATTATAAACCGATATGGACCAATTTTTGTGTGATTGGACCAATTTTGGTATGGTTGTTAGCGACCATATACTAACACCACGTTCCTAATTTGAACCGGATCGGATGAATTTCGCTCCTCCAAGAGGCTCCGGAGGTCAAATCTGGAGAATGTTTTATATGGGGGCTATATATAATTATGGACCGATATGGACCAATTCTGGCACAGTTTTTAAAGATCATATACTAACACTATGTTCCAAATTACAACCGGATAGGATGAAATTTGCTTCTCTTGGAGACTTCGCAAGCCAAATCTGGGGATCGGTTTATATGGGGGCTATATATAATTCTGGACCGATGTGGACCAATTTTTGCATGGTTCTTAGAGACCATATACCAATATCATGTACCAAATTTCCGGAGGTCAAATCTGGAGAATGTTTTATATGGGGGCTATATATAATTATGGACCGATATGGACCAATTCTGGCACAGTTGTTAAAGATCATATACTAACACTATGTTCCAAATTACAACCGGATCGGATGAAATTTGCTTCTCTTTGGGGCTCCGCAACCCAAATCTGGGGATCGGTTTATATGGGCGCTATATATAATTATGGACCGATGTGGACCAAATTTTGCACGGTTGTTAGAGACCATATACCAATACCATGTACCAAATTTCAGCCGGATCGGATGCAATTTGCTCCTCTTTGAGGCTTCGCAAGCCAAATCTGGGGATCGGTTTATATGGGGGCTATATATAATTATGGACCGATGTGGACCAATTTTTGCATGGTTGTTAGAGACCCTATACCAACACCATGTACCAAATTTCAGCCGGATCGGATGAAACATGCTTCTCTTAGAGGCTCCGCAAGCCAAATCTGGGGATCGGTTTATATGGGGGCTATATATAATTATCGACCGATATGGACCAATTTTTGCATGGTTGTTAGAGACCCTATACCAACACCATATACCAAATTTCAGCCGGATCGGATGAAATATGCTTCTGCTAGAGGCTCCACACGCCAAATCTGAGGGTCCCTTTATATGGGGGATATACGTAAAAGTGGACCGATATGGCCCATTTTCAATACCATCCGACCTACATCAATAACGACTACTTTTGCCAAGTTTCAAGTCAATTGCTTGTTTCGTTCGGAAGTTAGCGTGATTTCAACAGACGGACGGACGGACGGACGGACGGACGGACGGACGGACATGCTTAGATCGACTCCGAATTTCACCACGACCTAGAATATATATACTTTATGGGGTCTTAGAGCAATATTTCGATGTGTTACAAACGGAATGACAAAGTTAATATACCCCCATCCTATGATGGAGGGTATAAAAAGACCGATTAAATACGTGTATAATTGAGTTTGACAAAATTTTCTATAGAAATAAAATTTGAGCAAAATTTTCTGTAGAAATAAAATTTTGACAAAATTTTCTATAGAAATAAAATTTTGAAAATATTTTCTATAGAAATAAAGTTTTGACAAAAAATTTTATAGAAATGAAAATATAAAAATAATATAAAAATAAAATTAAAAAAAATTATAGAAATAAAATTTTGACAAAATTTTGTATAGAAATAACATTTTGGTAGATTATTTTTGGCTCGAGTGGCAACCATGATTATGAACCGATATGGACCAATTCTTGTGTGATGGGGGATCGGCTATATATAACTAACATATAGACCGATATGGACCAATTTTGGAATGGTTGTTAGCGACCATATAACATACTAACACCACGCTCCAAATTCGAACCGGATCGGATGAATTTTGCTACTCCAAGAGGCTCTGGAGGTCAAATCTGGAGAACGGTTTATATGGAAGCTATATATTATGGACCGATCCACATCGGTCCATAATTATATATAGCCCCCATATAAACCGATCCCCCGATTTGGCTTGCGGAGCCTCAAAGAGAAGCAAATTTCATCCGATCCGGCCGAAATTTGGTACATGGTGTTGGTCTCTAACAATCATGCAAAAATTGGTCCACATCGGTCCATAATTATATATAGCCCCCATATAAACCGATCCCCCGATTTGGCTTGCGGAGCCTCAAAGAGAAGCAAATTTCATCCGATCCGGCCGAAATTTGGTACATAATGTTGGTATATGGTCTCTAACAATCATACAAAAATTGGTCCACATCGGTCCATAATTATATATTGACCCCATATAAACCGATCTCCAGATTTGGCTTGCGAAGCCTCAAAGAGGAGCAAATTGCATCCGATCCGGCTGAAATTTGGTACATGGTATTGGTATGTGGTCTCTAACAACCGTGCAAAAATTGGTCCACATCGGTCCATAATTATATATGGCGCCCATATAAACCGATCTCCAGATTTGGGTTGCGGAGCCTCAAAGAGAAGCAAATTTCATCCGATCCGCCTGAAATTTGGTACATGATATTGGTATATGGTCTCTAACAACCATGCAAAAATTGGTCCACATCGGTTCATAATTATATATAGCCCCCATATAAACCGATCCCCAGATTTGGTTTGCGAAGTCTCCAAGAGAAGCAAATTTCATCCAATCCGGTTGTAATTTGGAACATGGTGTTAGTATATGATCTTTAACAACCGTGCCAGAATTGGTCCATATCTATATATAGCCCCATGTAAAACATTCTCCAGATTTGACCTCCGGAGCCTCTTGGAGGAGCAAAATTCATCCGATCCGGTTCAAATTAGGTACGTGGTGTTAGTATATGGTCGCTAACAACCATGCCAAAATTGGTCCAATCACACAAAAATTGGTCCATATCGGTTCATGGTTGCCACTAGAGCCAAAAATAATCTACCAAAATTTTATTTCTATAGAAAATTTTGTCAATATTTTATTTCTATTGAAAATTTTGTCGATATTTTATTTCTATAGAAAATGTTGTCAAAATTTTATTCGGTTCATAATAAAATTTTCATCATTGTCAAAATTTTATTTCTATAGAAAATTTTGTCAAAATTTTATTTCTATAGAAAATTTTGTTCAAATTTTATTCGGTTCATAATCATGGTTGCCACTCGAGCCAAAAATAATCTACCAAGATTTTATTTCTGTAGAAAATTTTGTCAAAATTTTATTTCTATAGAAAATTTTGTTAAAATTTTATTTCTGTAGAATTTTTTTTCAAAATTTTCTTTCTATAGAAAATTTTGTCAAAATTTTTATTTCTATAGAAAATTTTGTGAAAATTTTATTTCTATAGAAAATTTTGTTCAAATTTTATTTCTGTAGAAAATTTTGTTAAAATTATATACGTATTGGATCGATCTTTTTTGATTTAATATATACCACGTATGGACTTACATACAATTTAGAAGATGGTGTTAGGAGGTTTTAAGATACCTTGCCATCGGCAAGCGTTACCGCAACTTAAGTAATTCGATTGTGGATGGCAGTGTTTAGATGAAGTTTCTACGCAATCCATGATGGAGGGTACATAAGCTTCGGCCTGGCCGAACTTACGGCCGTATATACTTGTTTTTTTTTAAGTAAATTAAAACATTTGTGCTCACCATAGGATAATTAGACGCAAATAAAGCTGATCTTCCGATTCAAATTCTTGTAAGCCTCCAAGCCATATTTTTCATCTTATTTGCTTGCATTTTGGTAGCAATGTTTAGAGAGTACAAAAGTGTCCCATAACAGCCCCCATGGCCACCATTGTATTGTTAGTCTCAATAGAGATTACATTTGGTTTTCATCTTCAGCTTGCTTGAGTTTGAAAAGATAATATTCGAGTTTCTCTTTTTTTCCAAAAGAAGACACTGAGACTTTTACAAGTATATAATATTCTTTGACACTGTAATAAAACTCTGCCAGAGCTGTGTGTACAATTACTTCAAAGTTTTTATTGTAGCTTTGGTAGTATGAAATTAAAATCGGGATTTTCTCGTCAACGCAGTTTGCTGTTGCAGCCATTGGATATGAATTTGTGTTTGGGTTTTCTCCCTCTCACTTCTCACTATTTGGGTGTTAGAGTATGACACCCAGTGTGCATGTATTTGTGTGCGTAAAATATTCCTCTGTAACTAGCAAGAGTAATAAAACAGAGATTAGTTTGTGTTTTATAGGTAAATTGTAACGTGTCCTTAATGTTGGTGTCATAGATAAAACATTGCAGCAACTTTTCGTGTTGTCTATCGTCTTCTTCCGCCCATTAACTAAATAAGACAGCTTCACAACAACAACAGCTCAACAGCTAAAGCTTAAGCATCTCACAACAAGCACAATAAACACAACACCCCCGCCCCAAAGGCAATGACAACAACAATAACAACGACAATATGGAAGAGATCAGAGGGAGAATATAGAGGAAGACAATGTCTGAATATGTTCAGGGGAGGTAATATTACAAAAGAAGCATATGTCTAGCATCTTTTGTCAACATAAATTGCCTTAATTTCATGTGATTGTGTGATTGTTGTGTTGTTTTTGTTATTGTTGCTGTTGGTCAAACCTCAAACTTGTATTCAACTTAAGAGTATACAGAGGCATCATAAACATCCACACTTAAAAAGGCGTATATATAGTTAGTTATACACAAACAAAATTGCCCTATCACTTGTCTGCAAAAACATTTTCAACAAAAACAAAATAAAAAGCTACAATGTAGTGTAGAGAATAAGAGATTTAATTTCAGTTACTGCACTGTGAATTATATGGACGATTTAATGGAATTTTCTATATCGAATACCACTGTATAGATAGGATGTGAAATGCATTTATAGGAGTTTTTTATACCCTTCACCACTACTGTGGTACAGGGTATAATAAGTTTGTGCATTTGTATGTAACGCCAAGAAGGAAAAGTCTGAGACCCATCGTTTAGTATACCGATCGTCTTAGAATTAAATTCTGAGTCGATTTAGCGATGTCCGTCTGTCTGTCTGTCTATCCGTCCGTCTGTCTGTATATGTAATTTTGTGTGCAAATTACAGCTCACAGTTTAAGTCCGATCGTCCTGAAATTTGGCACAGAGTTTTATATGGACTCAAAGACAATCGCTATTGATTTTGAAAAAAATCGGTTCAGATTTAGATATAGCTGCCATATATATTTATCACCGATCTGGTCATAATTAACGTATTTATAAACGTATATTCTCAAAATTTCGGGCAGCCAAATATTTTGGAGTTTTCGTAAGATATGCAAAATATCAGCCAAATCGGTTCAGATTTAGATATAGCTCCCATATATATCTTTCGTCCGATTTCGCTAATATGGCCACAAAAGCCAGAGGTTTGACCTGATTTGCTTCAAATTTTGCACAAGGAGTACGTTTAGTGGTATCGTTAAGCGCGCAAATTTGGTTCAAATCGGTTCAGATTTTTATATAGCTCCCATATATATCTTTCGTCAGATGTGAACTTATATGGCCTCAAAAGCCAGAGTTTTGCCCTGATTTGCTTCAAATTTTGCACAAGGAGTACGTTTAAGAGTATCATTTAGTGTGCTAAATTTGGTTGAAATCGGTTCAGATTTAGATATAGCTCCCATATATATCTTTCGTCCGCACAAGGAATACGTTTAGTTGTATCGTTAAGCGTGCCAAATTTGGTTCAAATCGGTTCAGATTTTGATATAGCTCCCATATATATATCTTTCGTCCGATTTGCCCTTATATGGCTTCAAAAGCCAGAGTTTTGCCTTGAGTTGCTTCGAATTTGGCATAAGGAATACGTTTAATAGTATCGTTAAGTGTGCCAAATTTGGTTGAAATTGGTTCAGATTTAGATATAGCTCCCATATATGTATATCTTTCGCCCAATTTACACCCATATGACCACGGAGGCCAAAATTATTCTCCCATTCACGTTTTTTGCTGAGATATCAGGATTATTCTAACTATGCATGTCAACTTTTGTCAAAATCGGTTCATATTAAGATATAGCTCCTGTTGATGCACGGGGGAAGTGGTGGATGATTCAAAGAGCAGAAAGTCACAGATGACGGTTGGCTTTGCACTTCCAAAAAAATTCGAGGAGAATATGTTCCCAATGAACATATGAACCGAGAAATAAGAAGGAAAAACAAGGGAGCTTTGGTTTTGGAATTCAAGATTTATTTTCGGATTGATTCTTACCAGTAACAACCTAACAAATTGAATGAGACAGATTAGCGGAAATTGCTGTTTGGCGTGGTATGGTTTAGTGGAGAATTAAAAAATTTTTCGTTAATAAATGTCAACCATATCGTACTTTTTTTAGTGCGAGTATCTGGATATTTTCATTAATATTTTAGGGATCTGATACTGAGGGGAAGATTGTAGGGTTGTCCTGTTTGACATAAACAACTCCCATATATATGTTATGTACGCCAGAGTAGGGGAAATATGGTAGAATGTTTCATATTCTCATTTTCAATGGGAGTTTCCTCCAATTGACTCGATAGTTTCCACAGAGATTACATTTAATATGCTATTTAATATGGCCACGATGCCCACATTTTACACAAAATTCTGTGATAATTTTTTTATAAAAATATAAAATTTTGTCAACATTTTCTATGGCAATAAAATTTTGGAAGATTATTTTTGACTCGATTGGCAATCGTGATTCTGTGATTGGGGATCGCTTTATTTGGGGGCTATATATAATATAGATCGATACGGACCAATTTTGGCATGGGTGTTAGCGGCCACATACTAACACAATTTACCAAATTTCAACCGAATCGGATGAAGTTTGCTCCTCCAAAAGGCTCCGGAGTTCAAAAAATGAGGACGGGTTTATATGGCGGCTATATATAATTATGGACCGATATAGACCAATTTTTGCATGGTTTTTAAAAACCAAGTACTAACAACTCGTTCAAAATTTCAACCGGATCAAATGAATTTTGCTCCTCAAATAGTTTTTGTTTACACAATTTTTTTAGAACAACGCTAAAATATATGAGGTTGAGGATTCCATAGTGAAATTGTTACTTTTGACTTGCGAAAAACTATATATTAAGCTCCGCAATAAACCGAATTTCAAAAACACTATTTTGCGCGAATAGCTCAAAAATTACTTAACTTTAACACAATGCAGCTTGACAAGTAAACAACATATGACATTGAAATTTTCAGAACTGATGTAGAATTTTATATACTTTAATCGAATACGAAGTATTTTAAAAAAAAAAAAAAAAACAAAATTTCATTTTTCAATTAATCTCCAATTTTTGCGATTTTACCCCACTGTGCGTCGGTTTATATGGGTGCTATACGTAGAAGTGGTCCGATATTGCCGATTTGCAATACCATCCGACCTACATTAATAACAACTACCGGAATATATACACTTTATGGGGTCTTAGAGCAATATTTCGATGTGTTACAAACGGAATGACATAGTTAGGTGGTAGGTTTTGCTAAATATTCCTTTCCAGTACCTCTGAGTTACTTCAATTTTCTATAGAAAAATTTTGACAAAATTTTCAACAAAAAAATATTTTGAAAAAATTTTCTAATATTTTGAAAAAATTTTCTATAGAAATTAAATTTTTATAAAAATTTTCTACAGAAAGAAAATTTTGACAAAATTTTCTATAGAAATATAAAAAAATTTAGTCAATTTTCTATAAAAATTAAATTGTGATAAAATTTTCTAAAAAAAAATAAAATTTTGACAAAACAAATTTGGATTAAAATTTTCTATGGAAATAAAATGTTGACAAAATCTTCTATAGAAATAAAATGTTGATAAAATTTTTCTATATAAATGAAATTTTGTTCAAATTTTCAATAGGAATAAAATTTTGACAAAATTTTCTATGGAAATAAAATTCTGACAAAATTTTCTATGGAAATAAAATTTTGACAAAATTTTCTATGAAAATAAAATTTTGATAAAATTATCTATAGAAATAAAATTTTGACAAAATTTTCTATGGTAATAAATTTTTGACAAAATTGTCTACAACTCCAACATCTTCAAAAATTTTAATTTTAGTGTTAGGTCATACTATTAAAGTCCTTTTTTGTAGAAGAAGTAGCTTTCCCTTTTTGGAAAAAAAACATTTAAAATTTGGTAAAACATTTAAAATTCGACACATCTACAATGCAAAATATCTACATACACCCAAAAAATTATCGCAAATAGAAGATAAAATTCTAAATTAAAATAATAAAATATTTCTCCTAACTACAAAAATTTGACAAAAACTTCAAAATAGGATTTTTTTTATTTGGTAGATTATTGTAAAATTTTCTTCAACTTTTGGTAGAATATTTCTGGCACGAGTGGCAACCGTGGTCTTAGAGCGAAAATGAGGTTAATTTGTGATCACCTCCAAAAAATTAAAATTTCGATGAAAATCCTCCAAATTCCAATTTTTTATGAGAAACTTATTGTAACCATATCTTCTTACATATGCGTCTAGAGCGAAAAGAACGCGGCCACATTAAAAACAAAAATAACGATTTCTATAGATGCGCGAAAAGGAGGATATCCCAAACAAAAAAAAAAAACAAAATTCAACCAATATCTTCGAAAAATCAAATTTTTTATAAAAAAAAATTATTTTGGTCACATCTCCTTAACAATGCGTCTACGAGCGAAAAGGAGGTTAATTCGTGACCATCCCCGAAAAATCTAATTTTTCATAATTAACGAGATATTATTTTGCGTTTTTTGTCGCTAATAATGTTGTGGATATTCCACTGTATGATGTAAAAAAAATATTCTCGTTTTAAGAAATCTTTTACAACGAGAGCAATAAAATAACTTTGCATTGCTAAGGCAAGAATATATGGGACCAAATAACGAGTATAAGTTCTACAGCTAAGTATAAAACAATAGGAACTGCTATGACAGCATGATAATTTTGTAATAAATAAAAAAAACACGTACGCACATACTCGTACTCTGACTTATCGATCCTATATACATGATATATTACATCTTCAATGATAACATCAAATTGAAAAGCCAATTTCCAAAACGAAAAGTTTTGACAATGTTCTCCTCAATTTGTCACTATTCATTGTCCATTGCCTGTATGTTCTACATGGAAACTTTTAATTGTTTTTATTTTTCCCTACTTGGACATATTTATATTCTAAGAAATTTGTAAAGATATATTTCACTTCTTGTTGTTTGCATATAATTCTTTTAACATTGTTCTAGGTTTCTTAACAAATTTGTTGTCTTTTTTTTTTTTTTGAGACACAAACCTGTTAATGGGATTTTTTTGTGTTTTGCATTTCTAATGGCAAAGGACTTTTATTGTTGGTGGCTTTGGTTTTGTGTGACATCTTTACCATATAAATCTTTTGTTAAACTTTTATAATTGAGTTGTGGTTGAGAGTGTTGGATTTAACATTATTTATATAAACAAAACAACAACAAAAAAATGATAAAGATTTTATAACCTAATGATATGACAATGTCTACTAGTATCTTATATAAATGTGATATATGCAAATATAAGCAGTTATATTTACAGAAGAAATTATTCAGTACACACAAGCCGATTTAAAGAAACTTTAGTTAAAGAAAACAAACCACTTCAGTTGATTGCTTATCGAAACAGGCTCCGATGCTAACCATACACCTCTAGATTTCCACCACCATAGAATGGTGACGGGGGTATAATAAGTTTGTCATTCCGTTTGTAACACATCGAAATATCGATTTCCGACTATATAAAGTATATATATTCTTGATCAGTGTGAAATTCTAAGACGATATAAGCATGTCCGTGTGTCCGCCTGTCTGTCTGTTGTAATCACGCTATAGCCTTCAATAATGGTGTTATCGTCCTGAAATTTGGCACAGATTCATCTTTTCTTTGCAGACAGGTCAAGTCCAAGTTTTGATATAGCTCCCATATAGACCGATCTCCCGATTTTATTTCTTAGTCTTCTAGAATCCGTATCTTTTACCAAATTTGCCTCAAATCAGAAATCTAGAGGTATTCTAGGACCTTAAAGACGTGTGTCGAAAATGGTGAGTATCGGTCCATGTTTTCATATAGCCCCCATATAGACCGATCTCCCGATTTTATTTCTTGGGCTTCTAGAATCCGTAATTTTTATCCAATTTGCCTGAAATTTGAAATCTAGAGGTATTCTAGGACCATTAAGACGTGTTATGGGTACTGGCTTTTTAGACCCATAACAAAGTGTATATGATTTAGTTTTATCGGTCCATTTGGTAAAGCCTCCATATAGAACGATTTCACTTATTGAGGGTATAACAGGTTGGCAGATAAGTCCCTGGTCTAACAAAGAAAAACACATTTTTATTATTCAACATAGTTCCCTTCAAGAGCGATACAGCGATTATAACGACCTTCCAATTTTTTGATTCCATTTTAGTAGTACTCTTTCGGTTTTCGGTTTTGCCTCAAAATAGGCCTCAGTTTCGGCGATCACCTCTTTATTGCAGCCAACTTTTTTCCCTGCGAGCATCCTTTTGAGGTCTGAGAACAATAAAAAAGATGCTGGGGGCCAGATCTGGAGAATGCGGTGACTGGGGAAGCAATTCGAAGCCCAATTCATGAATTTTTGCCATCGTTCTCAATGACTTGTGGCACGGTGCGTTGTCGTGGTGGAACAACAATTTTTTCTTCTTCATATGGGGCCGTTTTGCCGCGATTTCGAACTTCAAACGCTCCAATAATGCCATATAATAGTCACTGTTTATCATTTTTCCCTTCTCAAGATAATCAATAAAAATTATTCCATGCGCATCCCAAAAAAAAGAGGCCATTACTTTGCCAGCGGACTTTTGAGTCTTTCCACGCTTCGGAGACGGTTCACCGGTCGCTGTCCACTCAGCCGACTGTCGATTGGACTCAGGAGTGTAGTGATGGAGCCATGTTTCATCCATTGTCACATATCGACGGAAAACCTGGGGTGTATTACGAGTTAACAGCTGCAAACACTGCTCAGAATCATCAACACGTTGTTGTTTTTGGTCAATGTGAGCTCGCGCTGCACCCATTTTGCACAGAGCTTCCGCATATCCAAATATTGATGAATGATATGACCAACACGTTCCTTTGATATCTTTAAGGCCTCTGCTATCTCGATCAACTTCATTTTACGGTCATTCAAAATAATTTTGTGGATATTTTTGATGTTTTCGTCGGTAACCACCTCTTTCGGGCGTCCACTGCGTTCTACGTCCTCCGTGCTTATTTCACCACGCTTGAATTTTGCATACCAATCAATTATTGTTGATTTCCCTGGGACAGAGTCCGGAAACTCATTATCAAGCCAAGTTTTTGCTTCCACCGTATTTTTTCCTTTCAGAAAACAGTATTTTATCAAAACACGAAATTCCCTTTTTCCATTTTTTTTCACAATAACAAAACTTGCTTCACAAAAGACGTTCTATCTCACAAACTAATTAACTTACAGAAGTCAAATTTTGACACGAATCATTTGAGGGTTGGTACTATATAAAAATAATATGCACTTAATACTAGCGACGCCAGACCGGGGACTTATCAGCCAACCTGTTATGTTAGAAGGCGCACAAACATAATCATAAAAATTGCTTGAAACTGAATGCAAAATTTCTAGATTTTAGTTCTCGTAGTCATTTAAATAATTGGGATGAAAATCCACAGATTATAGGTTTCAAATCAAGGCGTTATTTCATCATTTTCTTGCACTTACAAGAGATGTTTATGATTCCTCCAAAACTCAAACAAAAAATGGTTCTTATAAATTCAGAATCTGATCTAGTCTAGGTAAAATCTTTACATTTATCTGTGGGAAGCGTACTGGTTGAACTGATCTGCTTGGGAAAATATCTGTCATCAAACCCCCCTGAAATTTTCAAAGGAAACTATTATACTTTATTCATGGTGGTAGGTATTTGAGATTCGGCCCGGCCGAACTTACTACTGTATATACTTGTTTTTTGTCCTTTTGCATCTTGACAACAAAATCACCCCTATGTAGGCCAAAAATTGTGTTACCATCTAAACTACTTCACAGTTGCTGGAAGCTATATAAAGGAGACAATTTTTTTACTTCTACAAAATCTCTAGATTTAAGATTTAAATCGGCTAACGCTATCCAGTTAATTGGAGGAAACTTCCATTGAAAATGGGTCTAAAATATGTAACAGTCTACCATATTTCCCCAACTCTGGTATACGTATATATGGGAGCTATATATAATCTGAAACTGATTTTGACTAAATTTGACATGTACCACTGTGGTATCACAATGGACTGAATAGTCTAAGTGAGCCTGATACATCGGGCTGCCACATAACCTAACTTAACCATAGTTAGAATAATAATTCTGCTATCTATGCGAAATTTCAAGTAAATGGGAGTATAACTTTGACACCTCTGGTCATATGAGTGCAAATCGGACGGAAGATATACATGGGAGCCATATCTAAATCTGAACCGATTTCAACCAAATTTGGCACAATTACCGATACTACTAAATGTACTCCTTGTGCGAAATTTTAAGCAAATCACGGCAAAACCCTGGATTTTGAGGCCATATAAGTTCAAATCGGACGAAAGATATATGGGAGCTATATCTAAATCTGAATCGATTTTGACCATATTTGGTACATACAATAGTATCGTTAAGAGTACCGCTTGTGCAAAATTTGAAGTAAGTCAGGGCAAAACTCTGGCTTTTGAGACCATATAAGTCCAAATCGGGCAAAAGTTATATATGTGAGCTACATCTAAATCTGAACCGATTTTAACAAAATTTGACACACTTAACGATACTATTAAACGTACCTCTTGTGCAAAATTTGAAGCAAATCACGGCAAAACTCTGGCTTTTGTGGCCATATAAGTTCAAATCGGACGAAATATATATATGGGAGCTATATCTAAATTTGAACTGATTTCAATCAAATTTACCAAGCATTGGTAGAATGTTAATTCTACCCTCTGTGCAAAATTTCACGAAGATCGGTAGTAAACTTTGGCCTCTGTGGTCATATGAGTCTAAATCGGACGAAAGATATATATGGGAGCTATATCTAAATCTGAACCGATTTCGCTGATATTTTGCAAGGTTTTCGAGATTCATAAAATATTTGGATGTACGGTATTTCAAGAAAATCGGTTGATAAACACGCTAACTATGACCAAATCGGGGATAAATATTTATATGCAGCTATATCTAAATCTGAACCGATTTTTTCCAAAACCAATAGCGATTGTCTCTGTCCCAAGAAACGGCCCTATGCCAAATTTGAGGACGATCGGACTTAAATTTCGAGCTGTACTTTGTGCACAAAATTACATATACAGACAGACGGACGGACATCGCAAAATCGACTCAGAATTTAAATCTAAGCCGATCGGTATACTAAAAGATGGGTCTATGACCACTATTTCTTGGCGTTACATACAAATGCACAAACTTATTATACCCTGTACCACAGTAGTGTTGAAGGGTATAAAAAGAGTTAAAAAAATAAGAAATGTCTTTCAGCACTTTATTTTAAAGATGATTTTTACTCGAAACATTTTAAAATTTCTACTTGAAGTCGAGTCTGCATTTGGAAACTGAAATTTACTTGTTTCTGTGTATTCTATTATTTTTAGTGAAGCGTATACAAACTCAAAATTCCTCTTCATTGTTTGACAACCCTCGTAGCACAATCGTTAGTCAATTTTATGATCATACCCCCATTCTCATTTAGCTCTTCACTCAATTTTCTACAACATCCACTTATTTAATGAAACTCTGAGAAAGTCACAAACACAAAATGCAAACGCATCAAGCATACACATAGACCAAAGTCGGGGAAAATTACATTAAGCGCTAACAATAGCAATAAGTTTATTTTATCAAATAAAACTTTAAAGTTATAAAAGTAACAGCAAACAAAAAGTTTTCTTAGACAAGAATCATTGTTATTTGGTGTAAATGAGAAAAATACAAGCTTTATAAGTCAAATAAGTATGTGTGGAGAGCATCTCCATCTATCTCTCTTTCTCGCTCTCCCATTTGTATTTAAGTGAAGTTTTCAAGGGGACCAAATATGAAATGAATGAGTATGGGGGGAAATACGATCAGTGCTGCCGCTAGTGAAAAATTGAGTGAAGTAGATTTTGGAAAAAAGTGGAGTAGATTGAATAAAATTGAAGTAGCATACATTTTTGAAAACAAAACAATAGAATTCATTTTATTATACCCTCCACCATAGGATGGGGGTATATTAACTTTGTCATTCCGTTTGTAACACATCGAAATATTGCTGTAAGACCCCATAAAGTATATTCTGGGTCGTGGTGAAATTCTGGGTCGATCTGAGCATGTCCGTCCGTCTGTTGAAATCACGCTAACTTCCGAACGAAAGAAGCTATCGACTTGAAACATGGCACAAGTATTTGTTACTGGTGTAGGTCGGATGGTATTGCAAATGGGCCATATCGGTCCACTTTTACGTATAGCCCCCGTATAAACGGAACCCCAAATTTGGCTTGCGGGGACTCTAAGAGAAGCAAATTTCATCCGATCCAGCTGAAATTTGGTACATAATTTCAGCATATGATCTCTAACAACCATGCAAAACTTGGTCCACATCGGTCCATAATTATATATAGCTCCCATATAAACTGATCCCCCGATTTGGCTTGCGGAGCCTCTAAGAGAACCAAATTTCATCCGATCCGGCTGAAATTTGGTACATGGTGTAAGTATATGGTCTCTAAAAACTATGCAAAAATTGGTCCACATCGGTTAATAATTCAATGATTAAAACCGCTATGTTCATCGTAATTAAAGGAATAGGAAAAACAATTAGGTAATATGGGGGAAAATTTTAAAATTTGAAGCAGAACAAAAAGTGAAGCAGATTTTTGGAAGAAGGAGTGACGAAGTAAATTTTGTGAAAATGAAGCAAAATACTTCGATTGAAGTAGTAGCGGCAGCACTGAATACGATGATTTGCGACTGTGCGTGTGTGTGTGTGTGAGTAAGCATTTCAATGGGAATGTTATAGCCACACATTTTCACATTCATTTAAGATCTTTTCGCCTTGCTTAACGTTATGCTTTATTATCGCATTACTCTCAGTACTCATCTCCTTTGGATTTTTAAAAAGTCAAGCTACAATCGCCTGCTGGAGGCTTCAATGCCAAAACAGGGAGTTAGGAGGTGGCTAGATAAAGAAACTGGCATGCTAGGGGTATTGGTTGATGATGTACTGACATAACATCATCATCATCATCCACTAGAAAATATTGTTGCAGATTTGTTGCCACTTAAGTACCGTATTATTAAGTTAAAATGTTAACTTTATTTGCTCTTACTTTTGAAATAAAGTAAATTGAAGTGAAGAAATAACAAAAGGGCCATCTGTCTGTCTGTATGCCTATGTGTGCGTGTGTTCCATTGAAACGGTCATTCATTTTGGTTCATTTCTATCTCACTTTGTTCAGGCATTTTTGTATTATTGTAACACTTGAGCTTGTGTTTTCTCTATCTATTGAAGAGTAAATGCCCTTTTTCAAGTACAAAATTATGATTACAGTTCTTGATATTGCACAAATAAATCATGTATAAGTCAAATGCAAACATACGAATTTCAAGGAATAATAAAAGGCCTTATATAGCAATGCCAAATAAAAAAAAATGTGTGAGTACTTTTAAGAGCGAATAGAAATTTAATATTTGTAACAACGACTTTAATTACATTTAAACATTTAGGGCGATAGCCTTTAGTTGCTAGTGCCCGTATAAAAAGTTTATTATAATTTGTAATTATAATAAATTAGTAATAAACAAGTATATACGGCCGTAAGTTCGGCCAGGCCGAATCTTATGTACCCTCCACCATCTACGAAAGACTGTCATCCACAACTGAATTACTTGGGTTGCGGCCGATGGTAAGACATCTTAAAACATCATCTTCTAAATTGTAATTTAGTCCATGCGGGATATATATGAAGCAAAAGAATGGTCGATTAAATACGTATATACTCAGTTCTTGGCCGGTGTATATAGGACTGAAATAATTACGAACCGATATGAACTTTTGTGCGGTAATTATAGAGCCAGAATTGAAATATGGGGGTCGCTCTATATGGGGCTACCGTGGTGCAATGGTTAGCATGCCCGCCTTGCATTGGGTTTGATTCCTGCTTCGACCGAATACCAAAAAGTTTTTCAGCGGTGGAGTATCCCACCTCAGTAATGCTGATGATTTTTCTGAGGGTTTCAAAACTTCTCTAAGTGGTTTCACTGCAATGTGGAACGCCGTTCGGACTCAGCTATCAAAAGGAGGTCCGTTGTCATTGAGCTTAACATGGAATGGGGCAGCACTCAGTGATAAGAGAGAAGTTCACCAATGTAGTATCACAATGGACTGAATAGTCTAAGTGAGCCTGATACATCGGTCTGCCACCTAACCTAACCTTATATGGGGGTTATATCAAATTATGAACACGAGTCTACTAAAAAAAGCAGATTTTTACTGTTTGGTAGATTGGTAAAATTCTTGATGTTTTGGAAGATTTTGCACAATAATTCCCCTCCAACTACGAGGTGTTTCATAAATTTTCTATAGAAATAACAAAATTTTCCACAGAAATAAAATTCTGACAAAATTTTCTATAGAAATAAAATTTTGACAAATTTTAATATTCCAATAAATTTTTGAAAAAATTTTTTGGAAAAAATTATATTTTAACAAAATTTCCTAAAGAAATAAAATGTTGAAAAAATTTTGTATAGAAATAAAATTTTGACAAAATTTTCTATGGATTTTCTATAGAAATAAAATTTTGTTAGATTATTTTTGGCTCGAGTGGCAATCGTGATTTTTCTGTGTTTGGGGATTGGTTTATCTGGGGCCTATATACAACTATAGATCGATACGGATCAATTTTGGTATGGTTGTTATCGGCCATATACTAACACCAGGTATGAAATTTCGTTTAGATCGGATGAATTTTACTCCTCCAAGAGGCTCCGGAACTCAAATCTGGGGATCGGTTTATATGGGTGCTATATATAATTACACAGAAAAAAATTTCACGAAAATTTTTCCAATTAAAATCTTAATTGACTTTTAAAACATATTCAATTAAAAATTTAATTGATTCAACAAATTTTTTAATTGAAATAAAAATCAATCACACAAATGAATAGTATCAATTAAATATTTAATTGGATCAATTCATTTTTTAATTGACTGTCAATTAATTTTTTAATTGATATTATCATTTCTGTGATTAAAGACATTTCAATTAAAAAATTAATTGGATCAATTAATTTCGTGATTGAATAAGAAAAAAAATTTTTTGTGTGTATGGACCAATTTTTGCATGGTTGTTAGAGACTATATAAAGGGTTGTTAAAATTTCAAGGGCCGATGTTGATTTTGAATAAAACACAAACTATTTAGGAAATTATTGTAATTTTATTTTATTATGATATATTGGTATTACTCAATTATGTATGGAACAAAATATCGGCCAAATGGGCGCCGCGACCTCGGTGGCACACCTTCATCCGATGGTCCAAATTTTCGATGACGCTGAGGCATAATGGAGGTTCTATGCCGTTAATATGCCGAATTATCTCATCCTTTAGCTCTTGAATTGTTGCTGGCTTATCGACGTACACCTTTTCTTTCAAATAACCCCAAAGAAAAAAGTCCAACGGTGTCAAATCACATGATCTTGGCTGCCAATTTACATCACCATTACGTGAGATAATACGACCATTGAATTTGTTGCGCAAAAGAGCCATTGTTTCGTTAACTGTGTGGCAAGTGGCACCGTCTTGCTGAAACCACATATCGTCCACATACATATCTTCCAATTCGGGCCATAAAAAAGTTCGTTATCATCTCACGATAGCGAACACCATTCACAGTAACTGCCTGACCGGCCTCATTTTGGAAAAAATACGGCCCGATGATGCCGCCAGCCCATAAACCGCACCAAACAGTCACGCTTTGTGGGTGCATTGTTTTTTCGACAATCACTATTGGATTCTAATTCGCCCAAATGCGGCAATTCTCTTTATTGACGAATCCACTGAGGTGAAAATATGAAGATGAAGATGATTTTCTTCGAAAATTGATCATCCACTGTTGCCATTTCTTGGAACCATTTAACACGTTTTTGGATTGTGTATCTCTCCATGGTTCAAATTGAGTAAGTTTGAAATAGAGAAATGTCAAATAAAATCCGGAGGTCAATTCTAGGGATCGGTTTATATGGGGGCTAAATATAATTATGGACCGATATGGACTAATTTTTGCCTGGTCGTTAGCGTCAATATACTAACACAACATACAAAATTTCAACTGAATCGGATACAGTTTGCTCCTCCCTCAGGCTCCGGTGGTCAAATCTGGGGATCCGTTTATATGGGGGCAACCGGGTCGGATGAAATTTGCTCCTCCAAGAGGGTTGTTTTATATGGGGGCTATATATAATTATGGACCTATATAAACCAATTTTTGCATGGACGTTGGAGGCCGTATATAAACATCACGCACCAAATTTCAACCGGATGGAATGAAATTTGTTCCTCCAAGAAGATCCGCAAGCAAAATCTGTGGGTTGGTTTATATGGGGGCTGTATATAATTATCGACCTATAAGGACCAATTTTAGCGCGAATGTTAAAGATCACGGAAGATTGCGTGATTTCCACAGATGGACGGACAGCCGGACGGACGGACAAACGAAATGAAAAAGTTAATATACCCCCATCCATTGGTGGAGGGTACATAAATTACGCTCCAAAATCGTGAACGAACGGTAACAAAATAAAACGGAAACGTTCACGAAAAATCTAAACGGAATATTCAAGGGCGGTCACGATTTCAAACAAAATAAAACGGAAACGTTCACGAAAAATCTAAACGGATTATTCAAGGGCGGTCACGATTTCATTAACGACTTTCGTTTTTATTTGGTCATGATAAGTCTTAAAATATTCGTTGACGCGAATAGAGCAGATAATCCAGGTTCGAGTCACGGTAGCGGATTGTTATACCCTGCACCACACTGTGAAACAGGGTACTATAAGTTAGTGCATATGTTTGCAACACCCAGAAGGAGACGAGATAGACATATGGTTTCTTTGGAAATATTGTTCAGGGTCGGCCCCTGAGTCGATCTAGCCATGTCCGTCTGTCTGTGAACACATTTTTGTAATTAAAGTCTGGTCGCAATTTAAGTCCAATCGACTTCAAATTTGCCACAAGTAGGTATTTTGGGTCAGAATAGAACCCTATTGATTTTGGAAGAAATCGGTTAAGTTTTAGATATAGCTCCCATATATATCTTTCGTCTGATATCTACTAATAGACCTCCAGAAGCCAGAGTTTTACCCCAATTTGGTTGAAATTTTGCACTAGGAGTACAATTAGTAGTTTAGTCAAGTGTGCCAAATTTTATTGAAATCGGTTCAGATTTAGATATAGCTCCCATATATAGCCCGATTTACACTCATATGACCACAGAGGCCAATTTTTTGCTCCGATTTAGTTGAAATTTTGCACAGGGAGTAGAATTAGAATCAGCCAAATCTGGCACGCATAGCTACAATATGCGTGCCAGATTTGGCTGAAATCGGTTCAGATTTAGATATAGCTCCCATATATATATTTTTCTGATTTCGACAAAAATGGTCAAAGTACCAACATTTTCCTTGTAAAATCGCCAGTCGAAAAGTTGTAAAAATCACTCTAATTTTCTTAAACTTCTAATACATATATATTGAGCGATAAATCATAAACAAACTTTTGCGAAGTTTCCTTAAAATGGCTTCAGATTTAAATGTTTCCCATATTTATACCCTTCACCACTACTGTGGTACAGGGTATAATAAGTTTGTGCATTTGTATGTAACGCCAAGAAATAGTGGTCATAGACCCATCTTTTAGTATACCGATCGGCTTAGAATTAAATTCTGAGTCGATTTAGCGATGTTCGTTTGTCTGTCCGTCCGTCCGTCTGTCTGTATATGTAATTTTGTGGACAAAGTACAGCTCGCAATTTAAGTCCGATCGTCCTCAAATTTGGCATAGGACCGTTTCTTCGCTATTGGTTTTGGAAAAAATCGGTTCAGATTTAGATATAGCTGCCATATATATTTATCCCCGATTTGGTCATAGTTAGCGTGTTTATCAACCGATTTTCTTGAAATACTGTGCATCCAAATATTTTATGAATTTCGAAAATCTTGCAAAATATCAGCCAAATCGGTTCAGATTTAGATATAGCTCCCACATATATCTTTCGTCCGATTTAGACTCATATGACCACAGAGGCCAAAGTTTACTACCGATCGTCGTGAAATTTTCCACAGAGGGTAGAATTGACATTCTACCAATCCTTGGTAAATTTGATTGAAATCGGTTCAAATTTAGATATAGCTCCCATATATATCTTTCGTCCGATTTGAACTTATATGGCCACAAAAGCCAGAGTTTTGCCGTGATTTGCTTCAAATTTTGCACAAGGTGTACGTTTAATAGTATTGTTAAGTGTGTCAAATTTTGTTACAATCGGTTCAGATTTGGATATAGCTCACATATATATCTTTCGCCCGATTTGGACTTATATGGTCTCAAAAGACAGAGTTCTGCCCGGGCTTACTTCAAATTTTGTACAAGCGGTACTTTTAACGATACTATTGTATGTGCCAAATATGGTCAAAATCGCTTCAGATTTAGATATAGCTCACATATATATCTTTCTCCCGATATGGACTTATATGGTCTCAAAAGCCAGAGTTTTGCCCTGTCTTACTTAAAATTTTGCACAAGCGGTACTTTTAACGATACTATTGTATGTGCCAAATATGGTCAAAATCGATTCAGATTTAGATATAGCTCCCATATATATCTTTCGTCCGATTTGAACTTATATGGTCTCAAAATCCAGGGTTTTGCCGTGATTTGCTTAAAATTTCGCACAAGGAGTACGTTTAGTAGTATAGGTAATTGTGCCAAATTTGGTTGAAATCGGTTCAGATTTATATATGGCTCCCATATATATCTTCCGTCCGATTTGCACTCATATGACCAGGGGGGGGGGCCAAAGTTATACTCCCGTTTACGTGAAATTTCGCATTGATATCAGAATTATTATTCTAACTATACATGTCAAATTTAGTCAAAATCGGTTCAGATTATATATAGCTCCTATATATACGTACACCAGAGTTGGGGAAATATGGTAGACTGTTACACATTTTAGACCCATTTTCAATGGAAGTTTCCTCCAATTAACTGGATAGCGTTAGCCGATTTAAATTTTAATTCTAGAGATTTTGTAGAAGTAAAAAAATTGTCTCCTTTGTATAGCTTCCAGCAAATGTGAAGTAGTTGAGATGATAACACAAATTTTGGCCTACATAGTGGTGAAGGGTATAATATAGGCGGCCGTGCCCGACTTTAGACTTTACTTACGTGTTTTTTTATGGTTTTTCTTGATATACAGTTCATGTGGGCAGTCCTCCGTCAGTGCATCCAGAGCTGCGTTAGTCATTAGTCTCATTGCACTAGTCATATAAATAAGGGCCATCCCGTTTATTCACTACGGGAAATTGGTGCAATTTACCACTGACGAACCTATCGCAGAACTGGTACCTGTGCTCCAGTTAGTTGCAATTTTTAAATAGTCGTAATTTATTTATTTCAGTACTCGCTTGAAATTAAAATCTTAGATCCATTAAGATTTTAATATCCAGCATTTTCACATTTAGTGAAATAAAATTATAAGAATAACCTATTGTTCGACATATTTCAAAAGTTGTTTTTTTCACTACGGGTTCGATTGGGATGCTGGAATTGAAACAGATTTCTAAGAGTTTGTCCGATACTGGTTCCTGAGGACCTGTGTATGGGGTGCTCCTTCTAAATTGTCCCAGGACGTGTCCTTTGGGGTGAGTCCAAGACGCGTCCTAAAATGTAAATTTACCCCGTCAATGATAAACCCATGTTAAAGTGACCGGTCCCTTCCATACGTTTTGATCAGAACTAGGAATGGTCCATACACACCAGGGACTAGTCCTCTACCGGTTCTGTGGTTGATCCATTTCCCGTAGGGTTCTGTTGAATTTCTATATATGATGGTTAGTAATGGTGACAAATTCGAAAGTGTTGACATCAAATGTGGACTCACAAGTCCAGTATTTCCTACGACTATTTTGAAGATTTTTCTTTTGCATATACTCTGAAATATAAAACGAAACGTGCTTCGACATTTACACACCTCAATAAAAAAATTTTAAATCAATTCCTTTCGGTGGATACAAAGGCACAAGGTAATAACCAATATAACTACGCAATTTCTTCGAAAATCTTTTATTGGACATTTCCTTGGGGATATGCGATGAATAAATTTTACATTGAAGGTAGCCACCATCAGTGAAATGAATACGATTTCCGATTGTTAGTGTGAAGTGAATGGAATTAAGTATGAGGTATCGATGTTCGAAGGAAATTTAATTCTTCACAACGATAAGAAAATGCAAAAGAAGACAAACTACGCAAACAAAAACAACAACAACAACAAAAATCAAGTATACGCCTCGCTTCACTCGAAAATAAAGAGGCTTGTAATTAAATACCCACGAATATCATGGGCTTCATTTTCAATTTGAGTGATGTCGTGTAACATTCACTCTCCAGTGACATTGCCACTGTCACAAGACAGGCAGTAGGGTCGTAATAATGATGCAGGTTCATGAGAAAGTATGGCTTATTACATGGGTGGCTACCAAGGTTGAAGGAGGATGTAGGATAATGCTAGGAAGCAAGGATATTTTGTTAAGGTTATTATGGTGATACACCGTTGAAAAGCTGACACCAGGCTACATAGACTACCTACCCTACACTGTGATGATGAGGATGTCACTTCAAATTAATGGTGTTGAGTTGTTAATGATAAATGATGAGATAAAAAGCCAAAATGTCATGAAGTGTGGGTGAGGGTGGGGGTATTGTTTTCATTGTCAGATATTGTAATGATATTTCAAGACAGTCTATGTGTGTGCGCGAGAGAGGGAGAGATGGTGAGTGAATGTTAAGCAAGGTGTTTTATATGTATTGGCCTTCATTGCCATTCTATAGTGATATTAATCAATTGTGGTTGAAAAGTCATCCATTAAATTGTAATTTCATTTCGTTACGAGTTTTCTTCCTACTTCTACCTCTTGGCATAACAAACTTGGCCCTTCCACCTATTTTTGCAATCCATCTTTTTTAGACCTATGGATGGATTTCAGGTAAATAAATATTGGGTCGTAACATAAGTTCGTAGAGTATTTTTGTAAAAAGGAGCATCCTCAATGCAAAAAATATTATATTTAGCTTAAAGTCTATCAAATGCGAATGCCATTTTCACATAGCATAGAAATAGCAAATAATTTCCAAGAGCAAATATCTTTTTATTTCAAAAGTTTTATAATTTTATTTTCTATGAAAATAAGACATTTTCAATTTTCTACTTACTCCCATAACTATCAATCATATCTGGTAGTATGTTATTCCATTCTTATGTAATTTCGGCTTTACTTTGGAAAGCATCCTTACCTTTTGTGGTAGTCTTTCCTTTAAATCTTGGTAATTTGTCATTGTAAGAAGAGATATGAAGAATGGTATCCCTTTTTCTTTTATAAATAATTTGTTTACCATGTGGTCACAGGATTCTGGTAAAATTATGGTATGGGTATATATGATAGTCATAGCCTATAACACTAGAGGGTAGCTGATTCGAAGAGTTGGTCAAACATAACAAATAATAGATAGACAAAAAATATTGGCCCAAGACTTACGATATGCAATTTATAGTAACAGGTTGGCTGATAAGTCCCCGGTCTAACAAAGAAAAACACATTTTTTGTCAAAATTAGTTCCCTTCAAGAGCGATACAACGATTATAACGACGTTCCAATTTTTTGATACCATTTTGGTAGTACTCCTTCGGTTTTGCCTCAAAATAGGCCTCAGTTTCGGCGATCACCTCTTCATTGCAGTCAAATTTTTTCCCTGCGAGCATCTTTTTGAGGTCTGACAACAAGAAAAAGTCGCTGGGGGCCAGATCTGGAGAATACGGTGGGCGGGGAAGCAATTCGAAGCCCAATTCATGAATTTTTGCCATCGTCTCAATGACTTGTGGCACGGTGCGTTGTCTTGGTGGAACAACACTTTTTTATACCCTCCACCATAGGCTGGGGGTATATTAACTTTGTCATTCCGTTTGTAACACATCGAAATATTGCTCTAAGACCACATAAAGTATATATATTCTGGGTCGTGGTGAAATTCTGAGTCAATCTGCATGTCCGTCCATCCGTCCGTCCGTCTGTTGAAATCACGCTAACATCCGAACGAAACAAGCTATCGACTTGAAACGTGGCACAAGTAGTTGTTATTGATGTTGGTCGGATGGTATTGCACATGGACCATATCCGTCCTCTTTTACGTATAGCCCCCATATAAACGGACCCCCAAATTTGGCTTGCGATTGCTCTAAGAGAAGCAAATTTCATCCGATCCCGCTGAAATTTGGTACATGGTGTTAGTATGTGGTCTCTAACAATCACGCAAAAATTGGTCCACATCGGTCCATAATTACATATAGCCCCCCAAATAAAGCGATCCCCCGATTTGGCTTGCGGATCCTCTACGAGAAGCAATTTTCATCCGATCCGGTTGAAATTTGGTACATGGTGTTAGTATATGGTCTCTAATGTAAAAATTGGTCCACATCGGTCCATAATTTTATATAGCCCCCATATAAACCGATCCCCAGATTTGATCTTCGGAGCCCCTTGGAAGAGCAGAATTCATCCGATTCGGTTGATATTTGGTACGTGATGTTAGTATATGGTATCCAACAACCATGCAGGAATTGGTTCATATCAGTCCATAATTATATATAGCCCCCATATAAACCGATCGCCAGATTTGACTTCCGGAGCCCCTTGGAAGAGCAAAATTCATCCGATTCGGTTGAAATTTGGTACGTGATGTTAGTATATGGTACCCAACAACCATGCAGGAATTGGTTCATATCAATCCATAATTATATATAGCCCCCATATAAACCGATCCCCAGATTTGACCTTTGGTGCCTTTTGGTGAAGCAAAATTCATCCGATCTGGTTGAAATTTGGTATGTTGTGGTAGTATATGATATTTAACAACCATGCCAAAAGTGGTCCATATCAGTTCATATATAGTCCCCATATAAACCGATCTCGAGATTTGGTTTTGGAGCCTCTTGGAGGAGCAAATTTCATCCGGGTCAATTGAAATTTGGTACATTGTGCTAGTATATGGCCGTTAACAACCATGCCTAACTAGGTCCACCGTGGTGCAATGATTAGCATGCCCGCCTTGCATACACAAGGTCGTGGGTTCGATTCCTGCTTCGACCGAAAACCAAAAAATTTTTCAGCGGTGGATTATCCCACCTCAGTAATGCTGGTGAGATTTCTGAGGGTTTCAAAGCTTCTCTAAGTGGTTTCACTGCAATGTGGAACGCCGTTTGGACTCGGCTATAGAAAGGAGGTCCCTTGTCATTGAGCTTAACATGGAATCGGGCAGCACTCAGTGATAAGAGAGTAGTTCACCAATGTGGTATCACAATGGACTGAATAGTCTAAGTGAGCCTGATACATCGGGCTGCCACCTAACCTAACCTAACCTAAATATTGGTCTATAGTTATATGTATATAACCCTCATATAAATCCATCCCCAATCACACAAAAATTGGTCCATATCAAGTTCATAATTCTATATATAAGCGACCCCCATATTTCAATTCTGGCTCTCTACGTCCCGGCAAAAGTCCATGTCGATTCGTAATTATTTATAGACTTACCTATATATAACTTTTTTGTCTAATACATACCACGTATGGAATAAGTCACAATTAAGAAAACGATGTTAAGAAGTTTTAAGATACCACAACCCAAGTAATTCGATTGTGTGTGGATGACAGTCTTTCGTAGAAGTTTCTACGTGGTGAAGGGTACATAAGATTCGGCCTGGCCGAACTTACGTCCGTATATACTTGTTATATACTAAGCCACATAGTATATAATAACTTTGATCTTTCTAAAAATGTGCCTACCAGAAACATTGATTTTAGACCCCATCAAATATATACCGATCGACTCAGAATCACCTCGTGAGTCGATCTAGCGCTTGGTGTTCATGTATCTGCCGTTCGCAGGATTCCGGTATCAAATATTAACCGATTTTGATGAAATTTGGTATGTTGCGTTTTTTTGATAAAGGGACGAACGCTATTGAATTTGGAAAGAATTGGATAAAATTTAGATATACACGCAAAGAAAAAAAACGTTTGGAAAACGTGTTCCGAAAATGTTTTTCTTTTGTTAGAGTTTTTTGAATTGCTTCGAAAATTTTAAACTTTTATCGCCAAAAAAAATCGATTGTTACAAAATTTTTATTTTTTCAATAAAAAAGGTTATTTTTGAAACAACAACACAGTCCATTTCGTTTATATCAAACACTGTTCTTTTCTGACTTTAGGTCTTTAATAAGACACATTTTACAGTTCAAAATTTAATATAGTACAATGTATTGTTGAACATTTTTTCGGAATCTTCCGAACATATGTGGAATATATGTAAAAAAAACAAAACAAAACAAAAACTTTGGTCGAAGCAGGGATCGAACCCACGACACTTGGCATGCAAGTCGGACGTAGCAACCACTGCTCCACTGTGCCAAACTAAATGTTTGTTTCTGTTAAAAAAAACTTTGTTTATTCGGTTCGTGGGCGCCGCAAGCTATGCTATATAAATATAACTTATATGGATATTTATCTATTGATGACCATAACAGGTACATAGCTCAGTGGTTAGTGTGTTGGCTTACAAAGTGCATGGTCCGCGGTTCGATTCTCTGTCCAGGCGAAAGGTAAAAAAAAAATTAAAAATTTATAAAATCGTATAATTTCTTCTACATTGTTGGTATTACAGGAAAAGGTGTTAAGAACTAAAAAACCTCGTGGATGTGAGAAAGATGTGAGGGAAAATGCAATTAGCAAGAAAACAATGTTTTGTTTTTTTTTTTTTTTTTTTGAGTTAGTCTTTATGAAATTGTTTTTACATCCTGGAAAAGAATAAACGTTTATCACAAAAACTATATACTTTTCTTCCAAATACACTTCCTTACAGTGAAAAGCAAATGAGAAACGAACTTTGTTTGTCTAAAATTTCGTTTGGGAGGAAAGAATTATTTTTTTGCGTGTAGCTCCCATATATATGTATCACTCGATTTCGATAAATGGGGTCAGATTGCGCTCATTTACTAAGCGAACGGCGTTAAATTTGTCACAAAGTAATCCAATTTACTACCCTTTAAGTGTGTCAAATTTCATCGAAATCGGTTCAGATTTAGATATATCTCCCATATATATGTATCCAAAATTTGGCCATAAGTTCCTTATTTATCAACCGGTCTGATTCAAAGTTGGCCAAATCTAATTTTCTACAGCACTTACTATATGTCCAAAAAATCATCGAAATCGGTTCAGATTTAGCTATAGTTCCCATATATATGTATCGACCGATTTTCACAAATTTGGCCATAAAACACTTATTTATCAACCGATCTTACTCAAATTTGGGTTACTCTATTCTTCTATAGTACTGACTATATGAGCAAAATATCATCCAAATCGGTTCAGATTTTGATATAGCTCTCATATATATGCTGCGCCCGATTTTGAAAAATTTGCCCCTTATAAATTTATTCGTGACCATAGTGGCCTCATTTATTAACCGATCTTACTCCAATTTAGCACAAGGTAATCTCCTGTAATATCAACAAAACCTGAAAAATATAATCAAATTTGACCCTATTTTCAATAAAACCATTAGGACTTAGAGTTTACATAAAACCAATACTTAGGCCAAATTTAAGCCGATTCAACTACAAACTGATGGACAGACAAACATCATTAAATCTTGGGTAAATTTTGTCAATTTTTCAACCAATAAACATTTATTATTATACCCCATTTCATTATATTAGTACTGTGGTATAAACATCAATTGTAGTTTCAATTTACAACCCCATTTGACATTTCTCATTGGGAGGATTTGAAGAAGATTAACATTTGGCATGTGATATGGCTTCTATCACCACTGCCATCACCAATATAATTTGCTACTTTGATAAATTGCCATTATGTCGATGTCGTTAATTAAATTCTATCACAATTATTGATTGCTATCAACAGTGAAATTTACGCATGCATTCAACACACAAATACACACGCACACACACCAACATATCTCTAATGTACATGTCGCCGAAGTTAATGTAATGTAAATGTGTGTATGAGCTTATAAGTACTTCGTGTACATAACATATAAGGATAAAGTGCTAATTGAAATTTAATATTGTATCTATATAACTCGATCACAATATTTTTATCTAAATCGGCAAGAATATTTTTTAACAATGTAATATAAATCGATTTTGTTTACTAAGAAAATAAATTACACTGAAAAAAATATTGTCGTGAGACCAAAGATTTCATGTCCTTAAAATACGAATGCGTTGTTTGCTTAGCATAGAAGACGCATTTCTATGATATAAAGTTTTTTTTTCTTGTCCGAAAAACGAAAAACTTTATAATTAAGTGATTCAAATTAAAAATGGATATCTTAATATGAAAGAAAATTTTGTTTGACTAAGGTCAAATTTTCTGCAAAATTAATGAAATTGTGTTTAAATTTGTTGTCTTTTTGCATCTTGACAACAAAGCAAAAAAGTGTTTAAAATATGTGTTTTAACACTTTATTTTAAAACCGATTTTTACTTTAAGCATAGTATAATATCTACTTGAAGTCGAGTGCGAATTTAAAAATTTATTATGTCGTTAACATTTTTGATTTTAAAGAACTTTAATTGCACTTAAAAAAATGAATTAATTAAAATTTGCTGCCTAGAATCAAGTATGCAAAACTTAAATTTAAAAGACAATTACGTCTTAAAAGTATCCTGTCTTCAATTCTCCACTTCTTTGGCTCGGAATCAGTACCATTCAATACCATACTCGGAATCAATAAAATTTGCTTCCTACAAGCAAGAACACAAAACCCAAATGTAAAAGAGAATTGCTGCCTTGGCTCGGAATCAATACCAAAATTTTTAAAGTAAAGAAAAAATCTTTGGAACCGGGCAGGTTTTTTTTCCAGTGTAGGTGTGCCGAACATGACGTGTATCGGTCCACGACTTAGGATATCTCCCATATTGATTCATCCGCTTATTAATTTTTTTCTGCCTTCTAAACATTTCAAAATTTTCCCGATTTGCCTGAAATTGGAAATATAGAGTAAGTGCTGGTCCATAAATTGTTTCAATAGCAAATTTGGTCAAAATTTTATTTCAATTGAAAATTTTGTCCAAATCTCATTACTAAAAAATTTTTTGTTAATATTTCATTTCTATAGAAATCTTGTCCAAATTTCATTTCTATAGAAATTTTTTTCAAAATTTTATCTCTATAGAAAATTTTGTCAAAATTTTATTTTAATGGAAAATTTTGTCCAAATTTCATTTCTATAGAAATTTTTTTCAAAATTTTATTTCTATAGAAAATCTTGTCAAAATTTTATTTCTGTAGAAAATTTTGTCAAAATTTTATTTCTATAGAAAATTTTGTCAAAAGTTTATTTCGATAGAAAATTTTGTTAAAATTTTATTTCTATAAAAAATTTTGTCAAAATTTTGGAAATTTCGCAAAATTTTGGAAAATTTGGCACAATTTTATTTCCATAGAAAATTTGGTCCAAAATTTCATTTCCATAGAAAACTTTGTTGAAATTTCCTTTTATAGGTCAAAAATTGTCACAATTTCATTATATAGAAAATTTTGTCAAAATTTCATTTCTATCGAAAATTTGCCAAAATTTTATTTCTGAAGAAAATTTGGTCAAAATGTCATTTCCATAGAAAATTTCTCAAAATTTCATTTCCATAGAAAATTCTGTCAAATTTAATTTCCATAGAAAAAATTTTTCATAATTTCATCTCTATAGAAAATATTTCAAAATTTTTTCTGAAGAAAATTTGGTCAAAACTCAATTTCTATAGAAAATCTTGTCAAAATTTCATATCTGTAGAAAATTTCATATCTGTAGAAAATTTATTTTCTGTAGAAAATTTATTTTCTGTAGAAAATTTATTTCTATTGAAAATTTTGTCAAAATTTCATTTCTATAGAAAATGTTGTCAAAATTTGATTTTTAAAGAAAATTTTTTTCAAAAATTCTTTTTATAGAAAAAAATTTTCAAAATTTCATTTCATTATATTACATGTTAGCCTGATACCGAAACAGGCAATTGACGTCCAAATGCATTATATCTAATTATACAATTATTTTTCGAGCTTTATGGACAGATATAGATTAAGGAACATGGTTAATAGAGCCATTGAAAAGACTTTTCAATGGCTCTATTAACCATGTTCCTTAATCTATATCTGTCCATAAAGCTCGAAAAATAATTGTATAATTAAATTTCATTTCAATAGAAAATTTAGTCAAAACTACATTTCTGTAGAAAAAAAATTTTGTTAAAATTCCATTCCTACAGAAAATTTTGTCAAAATTTTATTTCTATAGAAAAAGTAAAAATTCTATTTCGTTTTGTGAGTATTGGTGACCTATTTGATAGGAGAAATTTTCTCAAAATTTAATTTCTATAGAAAATTTTTTAAAAATTTTATTTCTATAGAAAATTTTTTCAAAATTTTATTTTGTTATTACTGCTGATTTATTTTTCAATCATTATGATTTTGTGATTTCAGCTAAACTACAAGAGTAACTCAACCAAAAGAGCAAAAGTACACAACAAAAATAAAACTTTATTTCTCATTTCTATAAAAATGTTTGTCAATATTTAATTTCTACAGAAATCTTGTCAAAATTTCATTTCTATAGAAAGTTTTTTCAAAATTTTCTTTCTATAGAAAATTTTGTCTAAATTTTATTTTAATGGAAAATTTTGTCCAAAGTTCATTTCTATCGAAAATTTTGTCAAAATTTTATTTCTAAAGAAAATCTTGTCAAAATTTTATTTCTACAGAAAACTTGGCAAAATTTTATGTTCATAGAAAATTTTGTCACCATTTTATTTCTATAGAAAATTTTGTCGCCATATTATTTCTATAGAAAATTTTGTCAAAATTTTATTTTTATAAAAAATTTTGTCAAAAAATAATTTTTTCTAGAGAAAATTTGGCAAAATTTTATTTCCATAGAGAATTTGGTCCAAATTTCATTTCATTCGTTTTGTTTTGTTATTATTGGTTTTGTTCTTTAATCATTGTTGTTGTTTTTGATTTCAGCTTAAAACCATGCATTGACTAAACTACAAGTGTAGCTTAACCAACAGAGGAAAAGATTGTTTGTCAAATTTATTTGGGCAAAGCCATATAAACTGCAAGATGGTTGGATGAACCACACTTGAACCTTCCGAAAAAAGGTTTTACATGATAGCCGGCTTATGCCGAAATAAATTCGTACAAACATACGAGTATCTCTTCTCCTTTGCCACCGTCAAATCATCGATTTGAGTGCAGTTGGCTGGATTTATTTTGAGCGTGCTTCCTCAATGCATGGTTTTAAGCTGAAATCAAAAACAAATTTCATTTTCATAGAAAACTTTGTTGATATTTCCTTTTATAGGAAAAAAAATTTTCATAATTTCATTATATAGATAATTTTCTTAAAATTTCATTTTTTATTGAAAATTTGTCAAAATTTCATTTCTGTAGAAAATTTTGTCAAAATTTAATTTCTATTGAAAATTTTGTCAAAATGTCATTTCCATAGAAAGTTTCTCAAAATTTCATTTCCATAGAAAATTTTGTCAAAATTTCATTTCCATAGAAAAACTTTGTCAAAATTTCATCTCTATAGAAAATATTTCTAAATTTATTTCTGTAGAAAACTTGATCAAAACTTTATTTCTATAGAAAAATTTGTCAAAATTTCATATCTATAGAAAATTTATTTCTATTGAAAATTTTTTCAAAATTTCATTTCTATAGAAAATGTTGTCTAAACTTTATTTTAATGAAATTTTTTTTCAAAAATTCTTTTTATAGAAAAAAATTATCAAAATTTCATTTCAATAGAAAATTTGGTCAAAAATTACATTTCTGTAGAAAAAGTTTGTCAAAATTACATTTCTATAAAAATTTTTGTCAAAATTCCATTCCTACAGAAAATTTTGATAAAATTTTATTTCTATAGAAAAAGCTTGTAAGAATTTTATTTCGCTTTGTGAGTATTGGTGATCTATTTTATGGGAGAAAAATTTTCAAAATTTTATTTGTATAGAAAATTTTTTCAAAATTTTATTTCTATAGAAATTTTTTTCAAAATTTTATTCCTATGCAAAATTTTTTCAAAATTTTATTTCTATAGAACATTTTTCAAAATTTTATTTCTATAGAACATTTTTTTAAAAATTTTATTTTGTTATTACTGCTGATTTATTTTTCAATCATTACGATTTTGTGATTTCAGCTAAACTACAAGAGTAACTCAACTAACAGAGGAAAAGTATACAACAAAAATAAAATTTTATTTCTATAGAAAATTTGTGAAGTTAGAAAGGAATATTTTGCAAAATCTATCAAAACATCAAGAATTCTACCAATCTACACGCAGAGAAGAAACATGATTGTCACAATCATATTCGAAAAGCAAAATAATATGATAGGAGCTATTTTTGCTGAGACCATGTAACATTTTAAACTGCAACCATGTTGGCTCAGTGAACATGGTTCTAAGAAACATGTAAGTGTCCTCATCTAAAATGTTATCATATTGATAAAAAGAATTTTGTTTGAATGAAAAGACAATGGTTACCATTTAAAATGTTATGGTATTCATTAAAAATGTTTTTCTCCTAGTTAAAAGAACATGGTCACAACTAGAGGTGTGCACGTGAGGAATATTTTGCTCACGCTCACGCACACTCACGACGGAGAAATCTTATTCACGCACACTCACGCACGATATTTTTTGGTAGGACTCACGCTCACGCACGCTCACGAAAAGAAAATTTGTACTCACGTACACTCACGCACGAAAATCTTTTAAATGTCGTGACTCACGAAAAATGTCGTGACTCACGAAAAACTTCGTGACTCACGAATAATTTTATGAGTGATTTTCCTTTAGAACCTGACTGAAAACATGAGTATGGTTAAAATAGTTTGTGTTATAAAAATCTTACCACCTAGGATGTCACTAAAATTATAAATGAATTAAAATCGTAAGCATTTTATGTTCGTCAGCGGGATTATTTTCGTGAGCGTGTTTTTCCGAAATTCGTACTCACGCACACTCACGAGGATATTATTTTCGTGACTCACGCTCACGCACACTCACGATGTTGCCGCCAGCGTGACTCACGACTCACGTGTGATTCACGAAAATTTTCGTGAGTCACGACAATTTCGTGTCACGTGCACACCTCTAGTCACAACCTAAAATGTTTTGATCTTTATGAAAAAACTTTTTTCAACGTCGAAAAAAGGACGCCACTTGAGAAAAGAAACCACAAAATTAACTTTATTTGTTTGTTTTTATTTATTTATATACTAATTCATTTTTTATTTGTATTTATAATACCGTTCAAACAAACATCATACATTTTTACATACCCTATTTTATTTCAATTTCAACAATAAGTAATTATTTCATATTTACATCGTGCCCATAAAATGTACTAACGCAGACATCATGTAACTGCAAATAAAAATAAATGATCCATATAGCAAAATGCAGAACAAAAAACAGGTACATTTTTCAATTACACTTTCCTTTTTTGTCTTCACATAAAACCACGTATCACTTCTGAATAAATAAATTAACACAAAACACAGTAAATCCGTATACTCCGTCCATTCCAAGAAACAATCAACACACGACTGACGCGCAAAATGAAAATCGTGTGTACCTGCTCAATGTTTTTATAAAATTCTTTTCGCTGCAAAAAAGCTAAAAAATTAAATGGTCACGAAAAAAATGTAAATGGTCTTTATGGCCATGTAATGGTTCTAGACATGCCTATACTTAACCTATAAAAATACTTTTTTCCCTGTAAAAAAGTAAAATAAATTGAATGGTCAGGTACATGATTTTCCCGACCATGTAATGGTCTCAAATTCTATCATTTAAATGATAGAACATGACTGCGGTATTTGAGAACCATTCAAATGTTTATTGCCACCATACATTTTTCTCCGCTCGAAAACTATTTTTACAAAGACAAAATACATGGTTTTCGCGGCAATTACATGCTCTAGATAAGCATTAAATGGATGCGACAACCATGTCCAAACATGGTTTTTCTGTGCGTGTACCGAACAGTAAAAATTCTACAAATTTTGGAAGAATTCTACCAATTGTGGCAAACGTGCTCTTGAGTGGATTTAGTCATGTCCATCATGTCTGTGAACACATTTTTGTTTTAGTCTAATCAATTTAAAATTTGGCACTAGCATGTGTTTGCGGTAAGAATAGAACCCTATTGGAAAAAATCGATATATCTTTCACCCAGTATGCGCTTATATGGCTCTTGAAGCCAGTATTTTAAGTAAAATATAGCACGGGGATTATAATTAACATTCTTACTATGCATGTCAAATTTGATTGAAATTGGTTCAGATTTCGATATAGCTTCTTAAAAATCATTCACCCGTTTTAGACTCCACGGGAGTTCAAAATTTCACTTCGATTGACTTCAATTTCCACATAGAGAGTACAATTAACTTTTTAGCTGAGCTGGCAAAGTCCTGACATATATATTCTATAATTTATGCAAATAGGGCCAAAATACCATCTCTTTCCTTGTAATATAGCCAAGGCAATAAAAGGAAGTTTGTAAAAGTTACTAAAATTTTCACATACATCTATCGACCGATCTATCGTAAAGAGTCTGTTGCGAAATCGCATAAAAACCTACATTGTGCTCTGCCCCAGGGCATTTAACTAATTTAAATTTAAAGTCTAGTGATTTTCTAAGATATCTAAAATATATTGCCAAAGTGCGTTCAGATTTAAATAAATGTTTTTGGGAACATTAATATTTGTACATAGCACCCAACAAATTTGAAGGATGGTATCGAAAATTTAGATCTACAAAGTGGCGCAGGTTATAATATAGTCGGCTCCGCTCGACTTTAACTTTTCCTTACCTTTTTTTAATGGAAATTGTGAGCACAATTTAATTGGTATTCAAACAAATAGACGTGAGGTAATAGCATTTCTTTTTTTTATCCAAATGTAAATTTTTTATTGTTTTGTCTCAAACATTTCTTGGATGTTCATTCTTGTATGCAAAACATGTCACGAAGACCACCTACTAAGCAAATTTTTAAATTCCATACGTGTCTATGGACAAAAAATTACCCTTTTTATGCATTGGCTTAAAACATCAATACCAATACCAACATAAAACAATTGAGCCAATACACATACCCACACTTATCACCCATATTGAATTGCAGGACCAGTATCAACCCCACACACATACAACCACCACCACCTTTCGATTCGATGATGATTGCTGTCAAAGACTCATTTGGGATTTCTTGTTCAAGAGAAAAACCAATCTAAACGGGCAGGTATCCTCCAAAAAACGATGTCTTCGAAGAACCTGACAAAACATAAAATTCGATTGTGGTCTTCACTTTATTTTTTTGGGGTGACACATGATTTTCAAAATGAAATTGACCAAAAAATGTTAAATCAACAAAAAATTCCAACAAAAGGTGAATTGTTGCCAATGAAAGAAGCGATAATTGAGATTTTCTTCGAATGACTTGAAAACCTATTTGAACAAGTGGCTATAAAAGAAGCAGACATAAAAATAAGCATGAGGTTGGAATGTATGATTCTGGGGTCAACAGAATGAGGAGTCTTAAAAATCCCCCAGAGACAAAAATATCATAAAGAATGCATTTTGGGGATTTTTAGAATGGATAACCAAAATAAAGGTGTGTGTGTGTTTGAATAGAATTCTTTGAGAATGACTAATACTTTCAATATATATGAAGTACCAGAATTTAGATGTGGACCAAAGCTTTTTATATATATATTTTTTTTTTGTGTAGATAGACAGAAATCGGATTTCATTTAGATTGATTAGCAAAAACAAAATATATTGCACATTACAGAAATCTAACATAAAATGAAGACAGAAAAGACGAAAATTGAATTTTCCACCAATCGATTCGTCAGAAAAATTGAAGTCAACATTTACAAATTGTATTCAGGCGAGTTGTTGACTTTCTGATTTTTTTTTAATTTGAAAAAATTGCTTTCTTAACTTCGACTTTAGGAGTTTCTGACTTTTTTAAAAAAACTGTTGGTATTTCCACTTTTAGTCCTTTTGAAAATTCTCGAGTTTTCGTTTTTTTTTTTAAATTGAAACCAGGGATCCGGAGCGGTCCATTTTTTTCGCTCCGCTCCGCTCCCGCTCCGGAGAAAAAAAAATCGCTCCGCTCCACGCTCCGCTCCGAGAAAAAAAAAATCGCTCCGCTCCTCTTCGAGAAAAATCGGGCGGTACATATATATGGGAGCTATAGCTAAATCTGGGAAAATCGGGCGATACATATATATGAGAGCTATATCTAAATCTGAACCGATTTGGATGAAATTTTGCAGACTTGAAGGGCGATGAAAAAGATTACCTTTTGTCAAATTTGGCGACGATCCGTTTGAAAAAAAGCACAGCGTGACCCCATTTGTCGAAATCGGGCGATACATATATATGGGAGCTATATCTAAATTTGATCCGATTTCTTCCAAATTCAATAGCGTTCGTCCTTGTGCCCAAAAACCCTAACCACTATGTGGTTTAGGGTATAATGACTTTAAAACAATGTGTTGAAACATTTTATTAATTTTGAAGATTTTTTCAGAAATATTAAATCCATTTTGACTTCATTAAAACGAAATTTTCATTCATGTTAGGATACACATTTTTATGTAGAATCACTTAGCTATAAGGACAAACAGACTTCATTGAAAAGTTTAGAGACTTTTAGACAAGGAAAAAACTTTATATCAGAGAAATACGTCTTCTATTCTAAGCAAAATTCGTATTCGTATTTTAAGCATGTGAAATATTTGGCCTCCCGACAACATTCTTTGCGGTGCACCATCTACTATTTAATATGTGATAGAAACCAAATTTATGAAAATGGACCAAACTGGACCAAATTCTGTTTGGTCCGACCATCGGACCAAATTTAAAAATTAGAAATCTTTTGGACCAATTTTGGTCCCATCGGACCAAAACGGCAACGCTGATTGGAATTAAAAGTCTATACACAGAGTAGAAGTAACTACTCCCCGAAAGTTTTTTTTTGTTTTGCAACAGACGTAGAGAAAAGGTTTTGTAATATTTGATGATTTGACTTAAAAATGGGTATCTTAACATGAAACAAAAAATTTATAGGCTAAGGTCAATTTGACTTTAATAATTCAGAAAAATTCTTTAAATTTAATGAAATTGTCTTTAAATTTGTTGTCTTTTTGCATATTGACTACAAAGCAAAAAATCGTTCAAATATAGGACATGTTTTTCAAAACTTTATTTTAAAGAAGTTTTTTACTTCAAACATAGCATAATTTCTACTGGAAGTCGAGTCCTAATTTGGAAAATAAAGTTGCCGTTAACTCGCTTTTAAAGGACTTTGATAGCATATGAAGAAAAAAAGCTGAGAAAGCGAAAAATTTAAATTTGCTTCCTAGAAGCAAGTACACAAAACCTAAATTTAAAAGAGAATTGTGTTTTAAAAGTGTCCTTGATTGTATTCTCCGCTTCTTTGGCTCGGAATCAATACCAAATTTTTTAAAGTAAAGACAAAATCTTTGGAACCGAGTATGCTTTTTTTCAGTGTATGTTTGCAACAACCTCCATCGAAATCAGTCCATGGTATACCTACGAATATTCTTACTCAGATCTAGTGCTACCTAATTTCGCTTTTTTCCCCTTTATTGTAAAAATACATTTTCGAACAGCGTTTTTAAGAAATGTTCGTTCTCAAAAAAAGTAGATAACATGCAATAATACAAATCAAGTCATTAGTTTTCAATGTGAGAAAAAATTAAAATAAATGTATATGCGCACATTTTTCAACCAAAATTGAAACTATCCATAATTTTAATTAAATTTTCGAGAACTAATATCAGAAATAAGAGAATGCTAGGATACAGTACAATAGTAAAGCAAATATGAATGTCCTTACACTGAAAAAACGCATGCCCGGTTCCAAAGATTTTGTCTTTACTTTAACAGTTTGGGTATTAATTCCGAACCAAAGAAGCGGAGAATACAAGTAAGGATACTTTAAAGACGCAATTCTCTTTTAAATTTGGGGGTTATGTACTTGCTTCTAGGAAGCAAATGTTAATTTTTAATTTTTTTTAGATTTTTTCGTCAGTTGTTATCAAAATCCTTTAAAAACGAGTTAACGACAATTTTATTTTCCATATTAAGACTCGACTTCCAGTAGAAATTATGCTATGTTTCAAGTAAAAAGCGTCTTTAATATAAAGTGTTGAAAAACTTGTCTTATTTTTTTAACGATTTTTTGCTTTGTAGGCAAGATGCAAAAAGGAAACAAATTTAAATACAATTTTATTAATTTTAAAGATTTTTTTTTAATTATTAAAGTTACGTTGACCTTACCTCAAAAATTTTATCTTTCATGTTATGATACACATTTTTAAGTAAAATCACTTTAATATAAGGACATTACAACTTCATTCAAAAGTTTATTGACTTTTGGACAAGGAAAAAAACTTTATTTTAGAGAAATGCGTCTTCCATGTTAAGCAAAATTTGTATTCTTATTCTAAGGACATGAAATCTTTGACTTCACGACAATATTTTTTTCAGTGTAGAAAACTAAAAAATTAAATATAAATAAGATCGTTTAATTGCATTTATTTGACGTTCATTACAAACATCTTTGTAGTAATACGGGATGAAATTGATCGAAAGTACTGTTGTTACTTTTACAACACATACTAGAGATATATTTTGACATTTGCCGTTTTTGAAAACAATTACTAAAAAAACACTTTGTGTTTTCTTCAATGTACGTACGTACAAAAATACATATCGTACATTTTAAACGTTTACTCACACTACGCTAAGTACTAAGTAATTTCAAAGTTACACATTTCATTCAAGTAATATTTTATTCGGAGCGGAGCGGTTTTTCATTTGGAAACCGCCCCGCTCCGGATTTTAGAAATGCCGCTCCCGCTCCGCTCCCGCTCCGGCAAAAAAGGGCTTGGTCCGCTCCGCTCCGCTCCGGATCCCTGATTGAAACAATTGATTTTTAAAAAATTTAAATTAATTTTAATTCACATCTGTTGTGTTTTAAAATGACTTTTAAAAATATGCACATACTCTCATGAATTGCATAGCATTCAATGGGGATTTTCTCGTCAAAAAATCGATTTGATTTTGGTCAATATTAAGAAGATTTTCAAAATATCAAAATTGAATTCATTGCATTTGAAAATTTCATAGAATCGATTTCGACAAGAAGGTTTGAATTTCAATTGAAAGAAGCGTATTTACACTGAAAATTCATAAAAAAAGCTAACAAGTATATACGACCGTAAGTTCGTCCAGCTTATGTACCCTCCTCCATGGATTGCGTAGAAACTTCTTCTAAACACTGCCATCCACAATCGAATTACTTAGGTTGCGGTAACGCTTGCCGATGGCAAGGTATCTTAAAACCTCCTAACACCGTCTTCTAAATTATAAGTAAGTCCATACGTGATATATATTAAATTAAAAAAGACCGATTAAATACGTATATAATTCAGTTTGACAAAATTTTCTATAGAAATAAAATTTTGACAAAATTTTCTATAGAAATAAAATGTTGATAAAATTTTCTATAGAAATAAAATGTTGATAAAATTTTCTATAGAAATAAAAATTTGACAAAATTTTCTATAGAAATAAAATTTTGACAAAATTTTCTATAGAAATAAAATTTTGACAAAACTTTCTATAGAAATCAAATTTTAAAAAAATTTTCTATAAAAATAAAATTTTAACAAAATTTTCTATAGAAATAAAATTTTGACAAAATTTTCTATAGAAATAAAATTTTGGTAGATTATTTTGGCTCGAGTGGCAACCATGATTATGAACCGATATGGACCAATTTTTGTGTGATTGGGGATCGGCTATATATAACTATAGACCGGTATGGACCAATTTTGGAATGGTTGTTAGCGGCCATATACTAACACCACATGGAGCCACGGTGGTGCAATGGTTAGCATGCCCGCCTTGCATGCACAAGGTCGTGGGTTCGATTCCTGCTTCGACCGAACACCAAATAGTTTTTCAGCGGTGGATTATCACAGCTCAGTAATGCTGGTCAAATTTCTGAGGGTTTCAAAGCTTCTCTAAGTGGTTTCACTGCAATGTGGAACGCCGTTCGGACTCGGCTATAAAAAGGAGGTCCCTTGTCATTGAGCTTAACATGGAATCGGGCAGCACTCAGTGGTAAGAGAGAAGTTCACCAATGTGGTATCACAATGGACTGAATAGTCTAAGTGAGCCTGATACATCGGGCTGCCACCTAACCTAACCTAACTCCACGTTCCAAATTTGAACCGGATCGGATGAATTTTGCTCCTCCAAGAGAGGAGGTCAAATCTGTAGAACGGTTTATATGGAGGCTATATATAATTATGGACCGATATGGACCAATTCTGGCACGGTTGTTAGAGACCATATACTAACACTATGTTCCAAATTTCAAACGGATCGGATGAAATTTGTTTCTCTTAGAGGCTCCGCAAGCCAAATCTTGGGATCGGTTTATATGGGGGCTATATATAATTATGAACCTCTGCGGACCAAGTTTTGCATGGATGTTAGAGACCATATACTAACACCACGTACCAAATTTAAACCGGATCGGATGAATCTTGCTACTTCAAGAGGCCCCAGAGGTCAAATCTGGGGATCAGTTTATAAGGGGGCTATATATAATTATGGACCGATATGGACCACTTTTTGCATGGTTGTTAGAGACAATATACTAACACCACGTACCAAATTTCAACCGGCTCGGATGAATTTTGCTCCTTCAAGAGGCTCCAGAGGTCAAATCTGGGGATCGGTTTATATATAATTATGGACCGAAATAGACCAATTTTTGCATGGTTTTTAAAGAAAATATACTAACATCACGTACCAACTTTCAACCGGATCGGATGAATTTTGCACCTTCAAGAGGCTTCGGAGGTCAAATCTGGGGATCGGTTTATATGGGGGCTATATATAATTATGGACCGAAATAGACCAATTTTTGTATGGTTGTTAGAGATCGTATACTAACACCACGTACAAAATTTCAACCGAATCGGATGAATTTTGCTCCTCCAAGAGGCTCCGCAAGCCAAATCTGGGGATCGGTTTATATGGGGGCTATACGTAAAAGTGGACCGATATGGCCCATGTGCAAAACCATCTGACCTACATCAATAACAACTACTTGTGCCAAGTTTCAAGTCGATAGCTTGTTTCGTTCGGAAGTTAGCGTGATTTCAACAGACGGACGGACATGCTTAGATCGACTCAGAATTTCACCACGACCCAGAATATATATACTTTATGGGAATTTTACCGAATTTTCATTTTCTTTTCGCGGTATATTAATAAAGTTATTCACTTACAAACAAATGCAAGTTTAAAAATCCAAATTATAGCGGATACCTCAAAGTAAAAATTTTTCTTAATTCCAAAAAAAAACTTTAAACAAACGATGCTAAATCCTCAAAATAAGTCGTAGCCTATATTTGAAGCTTATTTATCTTAAATCTAAAGCTTCAGTTAATTTAAGGACGATTTCTTTAAATCAAAAATGTGTTTCTTTATTTTATGGAAAATTTTCCTTAGTTTAGTTCAAAGACATGCCACTTTAATGGAGGGACGCAAATTTACAACAAAAAAATCCTAAATTTAATGAAAAAATTTTTGAAGTAAAGATTATAAACCTCATTTTAATTAAAATGTCATTATTTGAAATTCTGTGTCGATCTGAGCATGTCCGTCCGTATGTTGAAATCACGCTAACTTCCGAACGAAACAATCTATCGACTTGAGTCTTGGCACAAGTAGTTGTTATTGATGTAGGTCTGAGTGTATTGGTCCCTAATGACCATGCAAAAATTGGTCCACATCGGTCCATAATTATATATAGGTCCCATATAAACCGATCCCCAGATTTGACCTCCGGAGCCCCTTGGAGGAGCAAAATTCATCCGATTCGGTTGAAATTTGGTACATGATGTAAGTATATGGTATCCAATAACCATGTAGGAATTGATTGGTTCCTATCAGTCCATAATTATATATAGCTCCCATATAAACCGATCCCCAGATTTGACCTCCGGTGCCTTTTGGAGAAGCAAAATTCATCCGATCTGATTGAAATTTGGTACGTGGTGGTGGTAGTATATGATATTTAACAACCATGCCAAAAGTGGTCCATATCAGTCCATAATCATATATAGCCCCCATATACACCGATCCCGATATTTGGTTTTGGAGCCTCTTGGAGGAGCAAATTTCATCCGAGTCAGTTGAAATTTGGTACATTGTGCTAGTATATGGCCGTTAACAACCATGCCTAACTAGGTCCATATTGGTCTATAGTTATATATCACACAAAAATTGGTCCATATCAAGTTCATTATTGTATATAGCCCCCGTATAAGCGACCCCCATATTTCAATTCTTGCTCTCTACTTACCGTGCAAAAAGTCCATACCGATTCATAATTATTTGTAGACTTACCTATACATAACTTTTTGTCTAATATATATCACGTATGGGCTAACTCACAATTTAGAAAACGATGTTAAGAAGTTTTAAGATACCACAACCCATGTAATTCGATTGTGGATGACAGTCTTTCATAGAAGTTTCTACGCAATCCATGGTAGAGGGTACATAAGATTCGGCCTGGCCGAAATTACGGCCGTATATACTTGTTTTCATCTCATGAGCTAGTTTTCTACAACTTCGACGTGGTTTTCAAACAAATCTGGCCATCATCATTTACCGCTTTTTTACCTACCACCTTAGAATATTGATGGGGGTATAAAGATTGTTTTTCACTCCGCTTGTAACACATATCGATGTCCGACTATAGAAATTGTATATATTCTTGATTAGAGAGAAACTGTAAGACAATGCAACGGTGTTATATTGGAAGACCGGGTTTTGATATAGCCCCCATATAAAGCGACCGATATAACAATTATTACTTTGGTGTTATTTTCAAATATTCCTATTTATTAAAATCTACCATTTATTAGTTTCATTTTCTAAAAAAAATCAACAAACCAAAAGAAAAATAATCACCGACGAGATTTGAGTACATTTCCTGTTTGTGATCACAGTAAAAGCCACATTCATTATGACCATCCATCAGGCATCCATCCATCCATACATTCATCCATCCGACCATCATCATCAGTCTGTCTGCATTTTTTAAACGGATATGAAGACAGAGTGTCGCAAACGGAAGTACAAACAAATTTGCATACTTTGCATCATTATGTCGAGTAGGATGTCATCGTAAAAAATGAAGTCGTTAAATTGACAGAAAAATGGCCACTTAATAAAAAATAGACAATGTTTTATTTTTTTTTATTAGTTTCCTATAAATTCTCATAAAATTTTATGAGGATGTCGAAGAATGTGGATAAATGAAATGACTTCTGGATAATGAATTGTTAGAGGAAACGATGGCGTTAAACTCATATCCGAACACCATTGGAAAGCTGAATGCATATCCACATAAAATGATAGATGGTTCCGCTTCCCCTGAAAGAGTAATTGTTTATATATTTTTAAATATACATACATCGACAAAATAAAGTTGAAATAAAACCAATGATTCTCAGGAAAATTTTAAATAAATTTAGAAATTTTAGTTCAAAATCATTCATCAAATTTCAGCCTCTTCAAATCAAAATTTATAACGAAATCACTTTTCTGAGTTTAAGTTCACGTCAGATAGTTCATCAAATGAAATTGTGCGATATGTCTGTAGAGGGTGGCTGATATATATTGCAATCAATTTCATGTTACTATCGGTAACTAAATTCTATATGGGGGACATATCAAAATATGGACAGGTACACATATCTTCCAGATATTAATTCGCAATATAATCGGATAAATATTGCACATTCTAGAAGCATAAGAATTAAATCACGACATGGGTTTTTTATGGGGGAGGGTTATTCCAAAACATGGACCGATACAAATCGTTTTCGGTACTCCCCCTTATGGTCCTAAAAAACTTCTAGGTATCCAATTTCAGGCAAATCGGCTAAAAACAACGGTTTCTAGAAGCCGAAGAAGTCAAATCGGGAGATCGGTCTATATATGGGCTATAACAAATCCTAGACTGATATAGCCTGTCTATATCATGTGGAAGCAAAAAATAAACCTGTAACAAATTCAAGACTATAGCGTCATTATTTATATCGTCTCAAAGTTTCTTCTTTATCAAAATTTATACATTTTAGCCGGAAATCAATATTTCGATATGTTATCATATCGCCACAGAAAAAAATATTCACAAAAAAATTTTCCAATTAAATTCTGAATTGAGTTTTAAAAAATATATAATTAAAAATTTAATTGATTCAACAATTTTTTTAATTGAAACAAAAATTTTTAGTATCAACTAATTTTTTAGTTCACTTTTAATTAATTGTGTGTGTTTTTTTTTTTTTTTTTTGATACATTTCTGTGTTTGAAGGCATTTCAATTAAAATATTAATTGGATCAATTAATTTCGTGATTGAATCAGAGAAACATATTTTGTGTGCATTCTATGGCGGCGGGTATAAAAAGTAAAAGAACTCTCCGATGTACAAAGAAAAGTCATATTGGAAAGAACTATGGAATTGCTTCGGAGGAACAGCCATTGCAATTTTAGGATTTTTGAGAATGTTAACAGAAACTTTTATTATTTTTTATGGTTGTCACGAATTTGCGCTCTAGGATCCATATTTAAGGATATATTAAGGAGATAAAATACGTTTCTCATACAAAAATTATAAATTTTTGAGGATAACCTTCGAAATTTTGATCTTTTGGGGGTGGTCACGAAGTAACCTCCTTTTCGCTCTAATACGTAAATTTAAAAAAAATATGGCCAAATAAGTTTTTCATATAAAAAACTTTACATTTTTCAGGATTTTCATCGAAATTTGGATTTTTTGGGGATGGTGACGAATTAACCTCTTTTACGCTCTACGACGCATATTTAAGGAGGAATGACCAAAATACGTTTTTCATACTAAATTTTTAAATTTTTGATGATTTTCATCGAAATTTTGATTTTTTTTTTTTTGGGATAGTGACGAATTAACCTCCTCTTCGCTTTAGGACTCAGACTAAAGAAGATATGACCAAAATATGTCTTTCATATAAAAAATTAAAATTTTAAGGGTTTTAATCGAAATTTGGATTTTTAGGGATGGTCATGAATATACCTCCTTTCCGCTCTCGGAAGCATATTTAAGGAGATATGGCCCAAATAAGTTCTTCGTATAAAAAATTTAAAATTTCCGAATCCCAATCTGTTGGACTTTCCCGACCGAGGCATTTTGGAGCGAAAGATTTGCACAAAAGCTATTTTCTTGCACCGTGCGATGGCTTTGTCGCACTAGTTAGGACCAATTTCATCAAGTGCTCCTCCAGGTAAAAATTTCTACAGAACTAAAATTTTTACAAAATTTTCTATAGAACTATAGAAATAAAATTTTGACAAAATTTTCATTAGAGATAAAATTTTGACAAAATTTACTATAGAAATAAAATTTTGACAAAATTTTCTATAGAAATAAAATTTTAACACAATTTTCTATAGATATAAAATTTTAACAAAATTTTCTTTAGGAATAAAATTTGATTTTTTGGGGATAGTCACGAATTAACCTCCTCTTCGCTTTAGGACGCAGACTTAAGGAGATATTATCAAAATATGTTTTTCATATAAAAAATTTAAATTTTTAAGAAATTTAATCGAAATTTTGATTTTTTTTTTTTGGAATGGTCATGAATAGACCTCCTTTCCGCTCTAGGAAGCATATTTAAGGAGATATGACCCAAATAAGTTCTGCATATAAAAAAATTTAAAAGTTTGGATCCTAATCTGTTGGACTTTCCCGACGGTTGTGGAGCGAAAGATTTGCACAAATGCCATTTCTTGCACCGTGCGATGGCTTTGTCGCACTAGTTAGGACCAATTTCATCAAGTGCTCCTCCATGTAAAAATTTCTACAGAACTAAAATTTTTACAAAATTTTCATTAGAGATAAAATTTTGACAAAATTTTCTATAGAAATAAAATTTTGACAAAATTTTCTATGAAAATAAAATTTTGACAAAATTTTCTATGGAAATAAAATTTTGACAAAATTTTCTATAGATATAAAATTTTAACAAAATTTTCTATAGATATAAAATTTTAACAAAATTTTCTTTAGGAATAAAATTTGATTTTTTGGGGATAGTCACGAATTAACCTCCTCTTCGCTTTAGGACGCAGACTTAAGGAGATATTATCAAAATATGTTTTTCATATAAAAAATTTAAATTTTTAAGAAATTTAATCGAAATTTTGATTTTTTTTTTGGAATGGTCATGAATAGACCTCCTTTCCGCTCTAGGAAGCATATTTAAGGAGATATGGTCCAAATAAGTTTTTCATATAAAAAATTTAAAGGCTCCGGATTCTAATCTGTTGGACTTTCCCGACCGATGAAGTTTGGAGCGACAGAATTGCACAAAAGCCATTTTCTTGCACCGTGCGATGGCTTTGTCGACCTTTGAAGTCGCGCCAGTTAGGACCAATTTCTCATTAAGTGCTCCTCCAGGTAAAAATTTCTACAGAAATAAAATTTTGACAAAATTTTCTATAGAAATAAAATTTTGACAAAAATTTCTATAGAAAAAAAAAATTTAAAATAAAATTTGGACAAATTTATCCATAGAAATACAATTTTTACGAAATTTTCTGTAGAAATAAAATTTTGACAAAATTATCTATAGAAATAAAAGTTTGACAAAACTTTCTATAGAAAAAAACATTTTTTGAGAAAATTTTCTATAGATATAAAATTTTAACAAAATTTTCTTTAGAAATAAAATTTGATTTTTTGGGGATGGTCACGAATTAACCTCCTTTTCGCTCTAGGACGCATATTTAAGGAGATATGACCAAAATATAGTTTTCATATATAAAAAAAAATTGAGGATTTTCATCGAAATTTTGATTTTTTTGGGATAGTCACGATAGTCCTTAAGTCTGCGTCGCTTTAGGACGCAGACTTAAGGAGATATGACCAAAATATGTTTTTCATATAAGAATAAAAATTTTATGAGGACTTTCATCGAAATTTTGATTTTTGGGTTAGAACCAGTTAGGGCCAATTTTTCGTCAAGTGCTACCCCAGGTAACAATTTCTACAGAACTAAAATTTTTACAAAATTTTCTATAGAAATACAATTTTGACAAAATTTTCTATAGAAATAAAATTTTGACAATATTTTCTATAGAAATAAAATTTTGACAAAATTTTCTACGGAAATAAAATTTTGACAAAATTATCTATAGAAATAAAATTTTTGACAAAATTGTCTATAAAAAAATTGAGAAAATCTTCTATTAATATAAAATGTTAACAAAATTTTCTTTAGAAATAAAATTTGATTTTTTGGGGATGGTCACGAATTAACCTCCTTTTCGCTCTAGGACGCATATTTAAGGAGATATGACCAAAATATGTTTTTCATATAAAAAAATACATTTTTTGAGGATTTTCATCGAAATTTTGATTTTTTGGTTAGAACCAGTTAGGACCAATTTTTCATCAAGTGCTCCCCCAGGTAATAATTTCTACTGAACTAAAATTTTTACAAAATTTTCTATAGAAATAAAATTTTGACAAAATTTTCTATAGAAATAAAATTTTGACAAAATTTTCTATAGAAATAAAATTTTCACAAAATTTTCTATAGACATAAAATTATGAGAAAATTTTCTATAGATATAAAAATCTAAAAAAAAATCTTTAGAAATAAAATTTGACAAAAATTTCTATAGATAGTGTTTTTATAGTTTTTAGTATTGTAATAAATAAAATAAAATTTTGACAAAATTTGGTATTTTTAATTTCAATGCGTTATAAACGTAATGACAATTTCATTATACCCTCCATGATATGGTGAAGGGTATAAAAACATGGACAGAAAATATAAACAAATTAACATTTGTGATAAGTCAAGGGTGCCCTTTCTGGCACATAACCAACTCAAAAGTCTAAAGTTCCAAATTTTGAAAAATTCTAATACCTCACATTAAGATTTTAATTACAATCACTAGTATTAGACTTCGCTGTCACATAGTGAAACTACATTCCTTACCTATCTGGTAAGAGTAGCGCAACCGAGTCCTCCATTCATTATTGCTGGATCAAAGATATTTTCTTCCAGCATTTAGAAATATTTTTATAAATTTCAATATTATCTGCTTGTGAAAATTTTGATAAGCCTTAATTTTTATTTTTTTTTAGTTTTTTCTATTACTGATTAATTCTGTATCTGATTGCTAGCATAGAATAAATAAAAAAACATCTAGGATCTATCTCAACGTCCATGGAAGCCAAACCAACACCAAAAAACCAACGAAAATATTGTTTACTTTAATAATAGAATAATAAAAATTCAAAAGCAACATCAAAAAACGAACAACAATGAAATATCAACATTGTCGATGGCAGGATGTGTAACAACATGTTTTTTTTTCGTTTTTTTTTTTATATAAATTCAAACAAATAAATATAAATAAATGCCTGGAAGTGTTTTTGGTGTAAATTGCTTTACAAAATTTTGTATATTTGTCTTTATTTCTCCATCCATTCTCAGCTTAAAATAAAAAAACCTAGTGTTTATGAAATCCTGGATGAAACCAATTTTTGTCCTTTGTGGTATGAAAACAGAAACCAGGCAGGCAGCTCAACCAAAAAAAATACAAGCCAAGACCCAAAAAGAAAGGACACCATGATGATAAGAAGACAAACAATTGAATGTGACACGTGTGGCAGTGGTGGTGGTCGTGGATCCCTTAAGAAATTTGAAGATGAGTAGACCACAATTTCATGGCGAAGATTATTGCACTTGTTTTAGTCTTTGCCTTACCCTACAAGAAAAATGGACTTTTACCATACCAAAAAAAAAGCAGCAAGAGAAAATCAAGGACAAGCTGGTATCAACAAAGATGAGTGACCCTATGTGGTTACAGTTATAAATTTCTTCAGGTTCTTTATGGTTTTCCTACGCATTGGCTGCCTCTGGGTGTTTTCGTTTGAAAATAGATTATTTCTGTTTTTTTGGTTTTTCTCTTTTGCATGAATATGCACTCGAGGCATAGTGAAATGTGAGATGGAAGACAACGACTAAAGAATATGCTTCATCAGAAGAAAACATAGATAATATACAAATTTATACAAAAATAGATTGTTAAATTTTATTGCAAATATAAAGCGATACATATAAAAATTCAATATCATATGGTTAAAATTAAATTGATATTCAAGTGAATGAAACCAGGTTGATTCTCATTTACCCTCCAGCAAGAATTACATAGAAATTTCAAAAAATTTTAACGAAATAAAATTTTTACAACATATTCTATAGTAATAAAATTTTTAGAAAATTTTCTGTAGAAATAAAATTTTGATAAAATTTCCTATAGAAATAAAATTTTGACAAAATTTTCTATAGAAATAAACTTTTGACAAAATGTTCTTTTGAAATAGAATTTTGACAACATTTGCTATAGAAATAAATCTTTGAGAAAATCTTTCATAGAAATAAAATTTTGAATTTTTTTTTAAAGAAATAAAATTTTGACAACATTTTCTAGAGAAATAAAATTTTGAGAATGTTGTCTATAGAAATAAAAGTTAACAAAATTTGCTATTGAAATAAAATTTTGAGAAAATTTACGCATGAGTCACGAAAATACTCATGAGTCACGATAACTTCGTATCACCTGCACACCTCTAGCTACAATGTAGTACAAATACCTACCATATGTCTATTTCCGCAATCACAAACATATTTCCTGTAGGATATCCATGTAGAACAAACACCACAAATGTTTCACTTTCTCCATTTCTTTTGCATGCCATTACCCTTTTTCCCAGCAACGAAATATAAACACGCAATACCTACGAAAGCTTTTCCTTCTCAACGAGTTGTCTATAGAAACAAAAGTTTAACAAAATTTGCTATTGAAATAAAATTTTGAGAAAATTTACTATAGAAATAAAATTATGATACAATTTCCTATAGAAATAAAATTTTCACAAAATTTTTTATAGAAATAAAATTTTTACAAAATTTTCTACAGAAATAAAATGTTGGCAAAATTTTCTATAGAAGTAAAATTTTAAAAAAATTTTCTACAGAAATAAAATTTTGACAAAATATTCTATAGGAATAACATTTTGACAAAACTTTCTATAAAATAAAATTGTGACAAAATTTGCTATAGGAATAAAATTTTGACAAAATTTTCTATTGAAGTAAAATTTTAGCAAACTTTTCCATAGAAATAAAATTTTGACAAAATTTTCCATAGAAATAAAATTTTGACAAAATTTTCTATAGAAATAAAATTTTTACAAAATTTTCTACAGAAATAAAATTTTTACAAAATTTTCTACACAAATAAAATTTTGAGAAAATTTTCCATAGAAATAAAAATTTGACAAAATTTTCTATAGAAACAAAATTTTGACAAATTTTTCTATAGAAATAAAATTTTGACAACATTTTCTATAGAAATAAAATTCTGACAAAATTTTCTATAGGAATAAAATTTTGACAAAATTTTTAATAGAAATAAAATTTTGACAAAAGTTTCTATAGAAATAAAATTTTGACAAAAGTTTCTATAGAAATAAAATTTTGACAAAATTTTCTATAGAAATACAATTTTGACAAAATTTTCTATAGGAATAAAATTTTGTCAAAATTTGCCATAGAAATAAAATTTTGAGAACGTTGTCTATAGAAAAAAAATTTGACACAATTTTCTATAGAAATAAAATCTTCAGAAAATTTTCTATGGAAATAAAATTTTTAGAAATGTTTCCATAGAAATAAAATCTTCAGAAAATTTTCTATAAAAATAAAATTTTTAGAAAATTTTCGATAGAAATTCTTGGTTTCAATTTGAAATTTTTATACGGAAAACTTCCTGTGGTCATATCTCATTAAATATGCGTCATAGAGCAAAACGAAGATAAATTCATGACCATCACCGAAAAATCAAAATTTTGATTGAAATCCTTAAAAAAATCAGGTTTCTATCGCAAAAATTTATTTTGACCATTAAATTAATTCGTGACCATCCCCTAAAATTAAAAATATCCATGACAGTCATCAAATAATTCAAATTTTTATATGGAAAACTTATTTTGAGTATTTTCATATCCCTAAATATGCGTCCTAGAGCGACAAGGAGGTAGATTCGTGACCTCATCTAAAAAATCAAAATTACGATGAAAATTCTCAAAAACTCTCAATTTTTATGTGGAAAACTTCATGTGGTCATTCGTGACCACATCCCAAAAATCAAAATGTATTCACCAACATAAATTTTTTATACGAAAAACTTATTTTGGCCTTATGTCAAAAGTAAAATTTCAAATAATCGCAAAGTGAAAAATCAACATTTATAAATAGAAAAATTTATTGTTCCAATTTTCGAACAAGTTGGAAATTCAAATTGTGAAAAAAAAATTTAAATATTGTCATTTTTGTTCTCGTTACATTCCCTATTCTATATTTTCTTTACGACGATTATAGTGAGCCTAAAATGCCGGTCCCTAGGACTTCGTTATAACCGCGTTGGAATTTGAGACGCTCACGTAAGTAATATTTTGCTCCTGTCTAAGCCCATTCACGATGAAAAATTGTTACTCTTGCACACCCACGAACGACTCACGACTGAGTCACACTGCTATCAGTGTGACTCAGGATCCACGCATGAGTCACGAAAATACTCATGAGTCACGATAACTTCGTATCACCTGCACACCTCTAGCTACAATGTAGTACAAATACCACCATATGTCTATTTCCGCAATCGCAAACATATTTCCTGTAGGGTATCCATGTAGAACAAACACCACAAATGTTTCACTTTTTCCCATTTCGTTTGCATGCCATTACCCTTTTTCCCACCAACGAAATATAAACGCGCAATACCTAAGAAAGCTTTTTCTTCTCAACGAGTCTGTTAGAGATTTCCTTTTTTTTACTTTAGGGAATTGCAAATGAACAGGATCTTTTTTCTCGGATTTTGTTTTTTTTTTTTGTGTTTCTTACCCCTCTTTGTTTCAGAGGTCCTTTAGCGAAGCTCTTTCTTTGGTTAAGTGTATTTGCACAAAGCGGAAAAAAGGAGGCCACTCCATTTACCATAATTTGTATTCTCAACACTTTATTGCTTCATATTTTATGCGATAGCCTCATAAAGTAGCCCTGTTCCATGCAGCAGCAGCAGCAGCAAAAATCCATGGAGAGAGGCTCCATGATTTTGGTTTCACAAAGCAAAAAACAAACGAAATACCGGAGAGCCACAATCAGCAGGAGTACAAGACAAATAAAATGTACTAAATATCCATAGACTATAGATCCATATCTATAAAGAAGTTTAAGAAAGTGTGTAAAGGGATGAGGGTACACTATGAAAAAAGGGAATGTTTCAAACATGTGGGAAATTCCCATGAAATGTAAAAGGGGGGAATAAGTTAAGCAACAATGAATAATATCAAAGGAGCTAAGGCATTTAAGGAAATTTCTTTGAGAAAGAAAAATTTTAAATTATTTTACAAAAAAAAATTAAAATAAATTCAGTTTCTAAGAAAGTGTAGAAATTTTCAAAGCAGTAAATTTTTTATAAAAAAAAATAATTCGATTAATTGAGTGTGTGTTTGTTAGATGAACACATTTACCCAAAATTGACCAGGAATGTAGCTGGTGTTCATTGAGTAAAAAAGGGTACTCAATTTTTGGAAATTGTATTTAAATGATCCGATGTCCACGAAATGTTCAGTGTAGGTAAGCAGGTTCTAAGTCTAGACGGAGTTTAAGTCAATCGACTTGAAATTTGGCACAAGTTACCTTTTTGGCCAGAATCGATCCGTATTGATTTTGAAACAAAAAAAAAATAAATTTTCACTAGGGGAAGAATTAGTGTTATATATATGGGTAGCCGTCTGATTTACACTTAGATGACCATGGAAGTTAAACTACACGGTGGCCACATTGTTTAAGTTTGTTTTTAAATTTATTTTACAAAAGCAATGAAAGCGATTATAACGTCAGATTGTAAAATCAGTTTTGATTTCTTCAAATTGGCCTTCAACGGCCTATAAAGCCATACCCCGCCGTCTTGAGATGATGAGCACTTTAATATTTTTTTAGTGCAAACCATGCTCCAAACTGCCTTAGATGCAAAACTCCAATAACTTGAGATCCGGAGATTTTCGCGGCCATTCTGCAGTAGAAATGGAGCGGTTAACCTCCTGAGTGCGATAGTACGGGAGTCCAGACCATTACCATAGGCGGCGCTTAAGTTTTGATAGCCAATAGAAAGTGTACATTTTCAGCTGACCTTTCGATAACATTTTTTTGTTAACAAGTTCAAACTTCTATACGGACTACTTCAATTTGCCATATCTCATTAAATATGCGTCTAAGAAAGAACAAGTGGCCGTAAGTTCGGCCAGGCCGAATCTTATGTACCCTCCACCATGGATTGCGTAGAAACTTCTACGAAAGACTGTCATCCATAAACGAATTACTTGGATTGTGGTATCTTAAAACTTCTTAACATCGTTTTCTAAATTGTTAGTTAGTCCATACGTGGTATATATTAGACAAAAAAGGTATGTTTAGGTAAGTCTACAAATAATTACGAATTGATATGGACTTTTGCACGGTACGTAGAGAGCCAGAATTGAAATATGGGGGTCGCTTATATGTGGGCTATATACAATTATGAACTTGATATGGACCAATTTTTGTGTGATTGGGGATCGATTTATCTGAGGACTATATATAACTATAGACCGATATGGACCTAGTTAGGCATGGTCGTTAACGGCCATATACTAGCACAATGTACCAAATTTCAACTGACTCGGATGAAATTTGCTCCTCCAAGTGGCTCCACAACCAAATCTGGGGATCGGTTTATATGGGAGCTACATATGATTATGGACTGATATGGACCACTTTTGGCATGGTTGTTAAATATCATATACTACCACCATGTACCAAATTTCAACCAGATCGGATGAATTTTGCTTCACCGAAAGGCACCCGGTGTCAAATCTGGGGATCGGTTTATATGGGGGCTATATATAACAGGTTGGCTGATAAGTCCCCGGTCTAACAAAGAAAAACACATTTTGTCAAAATTCGTTTTTATTATTCAACATATAGTTCCCATCAAGAGCGATACAACGTTTATAACGATCTTCCAATTTTTTGATACCATTTTGGTAGTACTCCTTCTGTTTTGCCTCAAAATAGGCCTCAGTTTCGGCGATCACATCTTCATTGCAGCCAAATTTTTCCCCTGCGAGCATCCTTTTGAGGTCTGAGAACAAGAAAAAGTCGCTGGGGCCAGATCTGGAGAATACGGTGGGTGGGGAAGCAATTCGAAGCCTAATTCATGAATTTTTGCCATCGTTCTCAATGAATTATGGCAAGGTGCGTTGTCTTAATGGAACAACACTTTTTTCTTCTTCATATGGGGCCGTTTTGCCGCGATTTCGACCTTCAAACGCTCCAATAACGCCATATAATAGTCACTGCTGATGGTTTTTCCCTTCTCAAGATAATCGATAAAAATTATTCCATGCGCACCCCAAAAAACAGAGGCCATTACTTTGCCAGCGGACTTTTGAGTCTTTCCACGCTTTGGAGACGGTTCACCGGTCGCTGTCCAATCAGCCGAGTGTCGATTGGTCGATCTTTAAGGCCTCTGCTATCTCGATCAACTCCATTTTACGGTCATTCAAAATCATTTTGTGGATTTTTTTGATGTTTTCGTCAGTAACCGCCTCTTTCCCTGAGGCAGAGTCCGGAAACTCATTATCAAGCCAAGTTTTTGCTTCCACCGTTTTTTTTTCCTTCGTAAAACAGTATTTTATCAAAACATGAAATTCCTTTTTTTCATTTTTTTCACAATAACAAAAGTTGCTTCACAAAAGTCGCTCTATCTCACAAACTAATTGACTTACAGAAGTCAAATTTTGACACGAATCATTTGAAGGTTGGGACTATATAAAAATAATATGCATTTAATACTAGCGAAGCCATCTATGTGTCAGACCGGGGACATATCAGTCAACCTGTTAATTATGGACTGATATGAACCAATTCCTGCATGGTTGTTGGATACCATATAATAACATCACATACCAAATTTCAACCGAATCGGATGAATTTTGCTCTTCCAAGGGGCTCCGGAGGTCAAATCTGGGGATCGGTTTACATGGAGGCTATATATAATTATGGACCGAGTTCGACCAATTTTTGTATTGGTGTTTGAGGCCATATATTAAGACCACGTACCAAATTTCAACTGAATCAGATGAACTTTGGTCTTCCAAGAGGCTCCGGAGGTCAAATCTGATGATCGGTTTATATGTGGGCTATATATAATTATAGACCGATGTGGACTAATTTTTGCATGGTCATTAGAGACCATATACTAACACCATGTACCAAATTTCAGCCTGATCGGATGAAATTTGCTTCTCTTAGAGGCTCCGCAAGCCAAATCGGGGGATCGGTTTATATGGGGGCTATATATAATTATGGACCGATGTGGACCAATTTTTGCATGATTGTTAGAAACCATATACCAACACCATGTATCAAATTTCAGCCGGATCGAATGAAATTTTCTTCTCTTAGAGGCTCCGCAAGCCAAATCGGGGAATCGGTTTATATGGGGGCTATATATAATTATGGACCGATGTGGACCAATTTTTGCATGGTTGTTAGAGACCATATACCAATACCATGTTCCAAATTTCAGCCAGATCGGATGAAATTTGCTTCTATTAGAGGCACCGCAAGCCAAATCGGGGGATCGGTTTATATGGGGGCTATATATAATTATGGACCGATGTGGACCAATTTCTGCATGGTTGTTAGAAACCATAAACCAACACCATGTACCAAATTTCAGCCGGATCGGATGAAATTTGCTTCTCTTAGAGGCTCCGCAAGCCAAATCGGGGGACCAATGTGGACCGATTTTTGCATGGTTGTTAGAAACCATAAACCAACACCATGTACCAAATTTGCTTCTCTTAGAGGGTCGGCAAGCCAAATTTGGGGGTCCGTTTATATGGGGGCTATACGTAAAAGTGGACTGATATGGCCCATTTGCAATACCATCTGACCTACATCAATAACAACTACTTGTGCCAAGTTTCAAGTCGATAGCTTGTTTCGTTCGGAAGTTGGCGTGATTTCAACAGACGGACGGACGGACATGCTCAGATCGACTCAGAATTTCAACACAACCCAGAATATGTATATACTTTATGGGGTCTTAGAGCAATATTTCGATGTGTTACAAACGGAATGACATAGTTAATATACCCCCATCCTATGGTGGAGGGTATAAAAAGAGATAAATTCGTGACCATACCTGAAAAACCAAATTTTCCATGAAAATCCTTAAAAAATCAGTTTTTTATCGGAAAAATTTATCTTGGCTATATTAAATAAGGCTAGTTCGTAACCATAACCTAGGTTAGGTTAGGTTTTGTGGCAGCCCGATGTATCAGGCTCACTTAGACTATTCAGTCCATTGTGATACCACATTGGTGAACTTCTCTCTTATCACTGAGTGCTGCCCGATTCCATGTTAAGCTCAATGACAAGGGACCTCCTTTTTATAGCCGAGTCCGAACGGCGTTCCACATTCCAGTGAAACCACTTAGAGAAGCTTTGAAACCCTCAGGAATGTCACCAGCATTACTGAGGTGGGATAATCCACCGCTGAAAATCTTTTTGGTGTTCGGTCGTAGCAGGAATCGAACCCACGACCTTATGTATGCAAGGCGGGCATGCTAAACATTGCACCACGGTGGCTCCCTATTTAACCATAACCTAAAATTCAAAATTTCCATGAAAATCCTCAAAAAGTGAAATTGTTTTAAATATGCGTCCTAGAGCAAAATCCTTTAGTTCATGACTACCCCCAAAAATGTTGATGAAAATTCTCAAAAAATTCAAATTTTGATATGAAAAACTTATTTTTACCAAATCTTTTGCACCAATCCTGAAAACGTATATGCTCGAAGAAGAATGTGTTTGGGGTATATGTTACAGAAACGATTTATATTGAGGGTGTAGAGGAAAAAATATTTTTCTTTTTTACAAAAAAAAAGATATTTTGACCATATCTCCTTAAATATGAGTCCTACAGCGAACAGATGGGTAATTCGTGACAATCCCCCAAAAAACTAAATTTCCGCAAAAGATTAAATTTTTTATATGAAAAACTTTGTTTGACCACATCTCATTATCTATGCGTCCTTGAACGAAAAGGAGTTTGATTCATTATCATTCATGATAAATCAAAATTTTTTTGAAAATCTTCAAAAAATTCAATTCAATTCACTTAGTCATATCTTCTTATATATGTGGGTTTTAAAGCAAAAAAGGAGATTAATTCTTGATCATCCCCAAAAAATCCAAATTGCGATGAAAATCCTCAAAAAAAATTAAATTTTTATATGAAAAACTTCGATTGCCCATATATGCGTCTCAGATCACCCCCGGGCATTTTGAAAAAATTATCAAAATTCTTACAAAATTCAAAATTTTATATGAAAAATTAATTTGGGCATATCTCCTTAACTATGTGTCCTAGAGCGACCAATTCATGACCATCTCTTAGAAATCAAAATTCTTTAAAATTTAAAATTTTTATATGAAAAACTTATTTTGGTCATAGGTCATATTTAGGAAGATATTTATGTGTTCCTAAATATGAATCCTAGAGCAAAAAGGAGTTAAATCCGTGCAGCCCAAAAATCTCAAAAAATTTTAATTTTTATATTCAAAAATTCATTTGGCTATGTCTCTTTAAATATGCGTAATTCTTGGCTGACCATATTCTTGATCATAGCTAAAAAAAATTAAATTTTTTATATGGAGATCTTCGCAAAGGGGAGTTAAATTCGCACCCCGTTTTTATACTTACCTTGTAATTTCGTTTGTAACGTATCGAAATATTGGTCTCAGATACCATAAAGTCTATTCTGCGTCGTGATTAAGTTCTAGGTGAGAAAAACTAACTTCTTGCTTTGAAACTTAAGTATCCGCGATATAAACTTTTCTGAAGATTTTAACTTTTAGGCTTATAGTAAAGTTCATCCGATCCGTTTGTTTGGATCCATACCGATTCTTAATTGTATATAACCTTTCAAATTTAATTTGTAAGGCTCTTGGAGAAACACAGTTCATTCTATCCGGTTGAAATTTGTCAATATATGCCTTCTAAGAACCGGTCCATAATTCTATAAAGATCCCAATTAAATCGGTCCGGAGAAATGACATCTTGAGCCCAGTGGAGGGAAAATTTTCATACGCTCCGATTAAAATTGTTATACGCTAGAATGCAAATTGGTCTATTGGTCGGTTCATAATTATATATAGACTCCTCTATCATTTCACCTGATTTTTGACAAATCAATTTAATTCAACCCATTTATGTGAAATTTTCAACAAAGAAGGTTTTTCTGGTACCCCCATTTCAACGGGCTAGACAAGAAGCCCTGACCCTTCTTATTTTAAAATTACAGGTAAATGAGGGAGTCTTCACGACTTAGGTACCCAAATTTGTATCTAAGACTTTGTATCAATGAATAATCATAAAAAAATCTTCTTCCAAGTCTTAAAAACGAAAATGTTTATTTCCATTTTTTTCTCTCTGTGTACATTGCGTATATCGTCTAGCTTGGTAACAAATTTTCGGTAGTTAAATAAATATTTTATTTTATTGTAATCTAATGGGATGCCTCTGACTCTCTGTCATGCGACTCTGTTGTGGCCTTAGCATCGTGGACACCCCCATGGCATTCGATGCTGTTGGAGTGATGTGAATAGCCCGTGATATTATAATGGCATCATAGTGATTCAGCCATATATCTTAGCCTATCAATATGAGCCGTTTGATAAATTGTATTTATTTAACGCATTATGACAGCCACCATAACCTCCATTTGCTGGCATTGGAGTACGACTCGAAGAGGAGTAAGCAAACAAAACACGAAAACAAACAAAGGTCTATAAATTCCACCAATTTTTTTATTGAAACCAAATGTAGGAAAATATTTCTTATTTGTCATTTTTGCTCCCTCCCAATTGGCATTGTGTTTATTTGCATCTTATTTATTTAACAATAACAACGACGAAACAGCAAAAAAAACGTAAAATAAAATAAATGGCCAATTTTGCAGCATAACTCATATTGGAGGATTTATGGGGTATTATATTCAGATTTCGTTTCACCGTGTTTGGAATAACTCAAAAGATTTTATTCATAACAGTGCAATCATGCAGCATCACGTATTTGCTGCGACAATGATAACTAAAATGTTCTTGGATATCTAAATTTATATTTGATGGTCGAAACAAAAGCAATTGATCTCTTTTCATCAGCTTACATCCATATTGCCCTCCTGAATAGATTTTAGGGATAACTTTTTTTCTCACCAATTTAAATTCATATTGCCCTGCAGAATATATTTTAGGGATAACCAAAGGTTTCCACTTACCAAAATATATCTGAACCCTTTTATGGACAAACATCTTGCTGACAATATTTAGGAGTAATGTTAGTGCATAATTATGATTTTAAGCTGATACAATCCAAAAAGGAGAAAGGGATCAAAATAGGGCGTCATCCGAAGGGTTAAATATCTTCATAGACCTTATAAATCTATACGATCCATATTAGAGACTCTTTGCAAGATTCCATCTATTTTATTTTTAGGTTAGTGCATAGTTTGTATCAGCCACAAGGAGATGATACACCGAAAAAAAAGTTTACTATTTTTTATGAAAAATGAACTAACCCATAGTAAGAATGACCATGATTTGGCGCCAAAGATTTTTTTCATCTAGATAAGTTCATGATTTTCTTATAAATTAGTTCATGTATTGCATCGTATTTTAGTTCATTATTACTATGCTGTGGGAAGAATATAGTTAAACTCATTCAAAATATTCCTGCTATCCGGAAAAATGAACAATTTTTTGGGAAACCTTTATTAAGAAATTGGTTTGAAATAAACTGTTTGTCGGTATAATTTTCAAAAAAGTAGAGAAATTGAGGAATCAAAGGTACAACAAGCCTGTATACAACTAATAAATTTTTCGTACAAAACAAGTCAATTTTCTATAACCACCAGTATTTTATTCCAAAAAATTATTATTATATTACACAAAACTATGGTTTATGATATACAATAAAGGAAATATTTTTATTAGTACGTTGGATGCAGTTACTTGTCGGTAGTTAGTAATTGCTTCTTCAAAAGAGTAATATTCTACGTTATTAGGACTAAACTAATTAATTTAAATTTCCATGTTTTCTATCCAGATGAAAGATATATTGAATTGTCCAATTTCATCGATTTTGGCTAACTTTTGTTGGGCGGATTTGTCTTATAAGCATCTGAAATTGCAAAGTTATACAAAATATAAGAAAAATATTATCAAATTCTATCGTTCATATTGATTTTTATCTTACGGTTTTCAAGAGTGTTTCCTAGAGCCAATAAGGATATCAGCTTAATTAGCATTAAACAGTAAGAATATTCAAAAAAATACCATTACAAGACCTGTTTACCTGCAAGTGAAAATAATAATTTTTAATAAATTTAAATTTTAGTTTTATTAAAAACGGACAAAATACCGTTTATAGAAAACTTACCACATTGAAAAATCCATCCAGTTGGTACATTATTGAAATCATATCCATGGACTAATGGGACGTTTTTGAAATTATTCTCAGAATATATTTGAAATAAAAAATGAAAAAAAAAATTAGACATAATTTCCAATTGTCAGTATAGCATTTAGTATTTAAGGTGGATATTAAGTTCGAGTTTAGAGGCTAAAATCGCAATTTTCATGATACGTTTTCTTTAATAATCCATTATAAAAAAATAATCTTTATAAAAAACTTGGTTTGGGCTATTCTCCATCAAGTTATATTTAAATTTGTATCGGAAGACGTACAATTTTACACTTTTCTTAGTAATTTATTTTTAGCGTCTAAACTCAAATTTAGTACTCACCTGTAGGAATTGCTGTAACATAAAAAATATAGATTCAAAAACATGGTTGCATCTCCAACCTGTGATCCAGATGTAGAATAAATATAGATCATCCTATTACCACTCATGTTGTATATTTTTTATGTAAATCAATTAAAAATCCGCACTAATTTTAAACTATTAACAGAAATATACAGTTCCTTAATCTGTTATTTGTTTTTTTTTTCAATAAAAAGCGTTTCTGATTACTCTAACATCACATCATTCACTTCTCAGTTTATAAAATGTTTCGAAATAAATGTATTTTCATTAATAATCACCAATACCTCACGTACAATTTTGCAAAATTAAAACCACGTGTACACTTCATAAATGCATCAACATAACTGAATGCAACAATAAAACTCAAAGACACAAATAGCCATAAAGAAAAACAACTTCACACACACACACGATCCCTTTCTGATCTCGCTATTGCAAGAAAACAACTCTCACCACAAAAGATACCAACAACACACAAGGAACATTCCATTGTCTCTAGAATCAAAACAACCAACAACAGCATAAATGACGCAATAACAAACACAAACAATCATACGAGATATACACAAAATGTCTCTTAAAAACTCCCTCACATGATGCACTCACATTTTCCAGTAGCACGTTTATTGATTAGTTTGAATTCTATCTATAAGTTAAGGTAAAATATATACCAAATCTATGAGGAATCTATAAAAAATGATATACACCCGGCAAGGATTATATTAACTACTTTTTATTCTACTTTATCTACAATTTTCAATGTGAGGAAAAACACTCCAACTTATAATAAAAAGGGAAATAATCTGTAGGTAGCCATCATACGAATCGGTAATGTCGTTAAGTTAATTTTTACTACAAAAATTTTTTTCCATACAAAATTTTTTCTTAGTAAATTGTCTACATTTCGTAGTAAGATTTTTATATTGCCCATGTATTTTTATAATAGAATCAACGATGCATTAACTACTGTGTTGGAAATTTATTTAAGGAAAAATCCTTCCCATTTCGTAGTTAGTGAACTAAAAAACATTCACTGAATTTTTATAAGTTTTCCTTTAGCTAAGTTAATTTTCGTTGTGGTTGCGAAAAATGAACTATATTACAGTAAATTTGTTGAACTATGTGGAAGTCAAAATGGTCCTTAAATTTACAAGACACTTTTTTTTCTGTGTATGGTGCCTTTGGCAAATACCCAGCAAAAAAATTGGAAGTTGTTCCAAAAAAAATCTATCCCGCAATCCTCTATCAATTATTTTGCACTCCTGATGAAGATCTTTTCGACCTGTCTTAGAAAATATACTATTTGGTGGTTTAAAGCATTGGAGCATTTAATTGTCGTAAAATATAATAGAAAATCAACAAAAATAAAAAAACAAATAAGTAAAGTAGAAAGTCGGGCGGGGCCGACTATATCATACCCTAAACCACCCTTACAGAATTAGTAATCATAAGCATTTGTGGGGTAACATGTAGGTCTGGGAGATAAACCGCAGTTGCATATTTAAGAAAATTAAGGGGTGCATGTCTATGGGTGCGTTGTGTCAATTTGACTATAGCTCATAGTCAATGTTTCCACGGAAAATGTTCGGTTTACCCTACAAGGACAAAAAAAAGTTCCCCACTTTCCCATACATTCCCAAACAATTTTCCCTACTATATTTTTCGTTAAATTTAAAAAAATTTTACAAAACAAAAATGGTTCTAAGTACTTTATTATCTTAAAACATGAATATGTAACGTATATAAGAATATAAATTTGTATTAGCACCACGGTTACCACAGTTGGTAGAATTCTACCCAAATTAGTAATCTTTTTTGTTAAATTTCTATAAAAATAAAATTTTGGAAAAAGTTTCTATAAACAAATTTTTGTGAGAAATTTTTCTATAGAAATAAAATTTTGACAATAAATTCTATAGAAATAAAATTTTGAGAAAAAATTCCACAGAAATAAAATTTTGCGAAAATTTTTTATACAAATAATATTTTGAAAAAAAAATTGTATAGAAATACAATTTTGACAAAATGTTCTATAGAAATAAAATGTTGACAAAATTTTCTACAGGAATAAAGTTTACCACACATTGTTAAAGATCACACTCAAAAAAAAGTGAACTCTCTATTTCACTAAAGCCAATTTAACTTTATCTTAGTTCATGGAATTATTATGTTTGGAGAAAGTTGCCTTTACTTTAATAATTTTTTGTTTACGTTAGTTAAATTAACTAAAATCGAGGAAAAAAATATACTCAAATGAAGCATAAAGATTAACTAAATTCGTGTATTCCACAAAATAGTTCAGAATTTCTTTAAATTTGTAAATTTTACCAAAAAGGCGTCCATCATGAACTTCGTATGTCACTAAAGACATTCTTGCAATTTTGAACTCCAAGTTTTTCCTTCAAACTACAAAATTTTCTTTAACAAGTGAAAAAACTTAGTTATGCCTAATAAATTTTCTTGAATTTGTCGAAAAATATTTACTTATTTTTATGACATCGGCGTGATGCCAACGTTTGTAATACTGTTTAGTTAAAATTTTCTACAAATATTAAAAATTTTCTAAAATTAACCGAAAGTTATCTTCCTGGTGGGTTCACTGTTTTTTCAAAAAATGTAAAAATTATTACAAATTGTGTTGAGTGAAAATGTCCTACATTGTGGCCCTACGTCCCTACAAGACGCTAAATATTAGAAAAACCCTACATATAGGGAATTTCCCTACTTCTAGCAACACTGGCTGTGTTGATATTGCGCCTACGGAGTTAGTATGCCACTAATATTGAGCCCATTATTAAAAAAGAGAAAATCGTTAAATTAGTGTGGGTAATTAATACAAATTTGTAAAAATCGAGCAATATTCTTATGTAAGAGCTACAAGTACGTATAAGTACGATCGGCTAGTACATCAAAATTTGAAATTTGAGTAACATTGGTTAATAAATAAGAGTACTATGGCCAAATTTGGGAAAATCGAGCGATGCATATATATGGAAGCTATATCTAAATCTGAACCAATTTGCATAATATTTTGCGGGTTTGATTAATATCGCAAAAGGTTACCTCGTGCAAGATTTGAGTAAGATCAGTTAAGAAATGAGGACTGTATGGTCAAACATAAAGTTATTAGGGGCGAAGTTTTCAAAATCGTGTGATACATATATGGGAGCTATATCTACATCTGAACCGATTTCGATGAAATTTTGCACATATACCCAACAAAAAAATTTGGAAGTTCTTCCAAAGGCACAACTTTAAAAGCACTTCCAGGAGATGCACTCCCAATGATGTTCTTAATTTAAACTACCCAGGAAGTTCTTTTAATTCAATTTTTTATAACTTGTTTTTTTTCATACTTTTAATGGGTAATTTTAACTTTTTTTGTTTCAAATAGGTTAAAAACATAGTAAGAACTCGTAAAATGGTACAAATCATTTAAATATTGTCAAAAAAAATGTTAAATCCAATCTGAAAAAATTGTGAATTTTTGAAAATATTTGAGGTCAAACGTTTCCGACAAGCGTTAAAATCCATTAAAAATTATAAAAAATATTTATTTGACAAAATATCATAGAATTTTTTAATTTACATCCAAAACATTGAATTCGGATAACACCTAAAGAAGTGATGCAAATTCAGTGCAACGGCTGTTGAAATGGAGGACTTCCGTCCTATGACAACCCCATGTTAAATTCATCGCTTCTGCGTCAATTTTGCACCACTTCCGGATCCAAAAAGAACATTTTCATTACTTTTTTGGCGACGCTTTTTTTGCTGGGTAGTTAGTACTATAGAGGACTGAATCTAGCCAACTTTTAGTAAGATCGGTTAATAAATAAGGGTCTATGGCCAAATTTAGAAAAATCGGGCGGTACATATATATGGGAGCTATATCTACATCCGAACCGATTTCGATGAAATTTTGCACATCTAGTAAGTACCATAGAGGACTGGATCTAGCCAACTTTGAGTAAGATCGGTTAATAATTAAGGGTTCTATGGCCAAATTTGGGAAAATCGGGCTATACATATATATGGGAGCTATATCTAAATCTGAACCGATTTCGACGATTTTTTGCACGCATAGTTAGTGCTATAGAAGACTATATTTAGCCAAATTTGGGTAAGATATGTTGATAAATAAGGGTTTTATGGCCAAATTTAGAAAAATCGGGCGGTACATATATATGGGAGCTATAGCTAAATCTGAACCGATTTCGATGATTTTTCACATATAATTAGTGCTATAGAAGATTATATTTAGCCAACTTTGAGTAAGATCGGTTGATAAATAAAGGTTTTGTGGGCAAATTTGGGAAAATCGGGCGATACATATATATGAGAGCTATATCTAAATCTGAACCGATGTGAATGAAATTTTGCAGACTTGAAGGGCGATGGAAAAGATTACCTTTTCGTCCTTGTTCCCAAAAAACTCCCTGTACCAAATTTCATCAAAATCGGTTAATAATTGCGACCGGAATCCTGTGAACAACAAATATTAGGACAGACGGACGGACGGACACCAAGCGCTAGATCGACTCAGGAGGTGATTCTGAGTCGGTCGGTATATATTTGATGGGGTCTAAAATCAATATTTCTGGTAGGCACATTTTTTGGCCGATCAAACTTATTATACCCTGACCACTATGTGGTTTAGGGTATAATAATAATAATGAAAATAAAATTGGAAATTTCACATTCGCGGGAATTTTAACCTATGCCTGTTGACTTTTTCACTTCCATGGATATTGAAAATTACTACAATTTAAACATTTTAGTGAGTTTTACTGGAAAAAATATATTTCTACAAAATATTTATTGAAAAAAAAAAAAACTCATCGCTGAAGAACTTGCATTCTTTAGTTTTTCATTCATACAAATAAAGAACATCTCGAAAAGTTGTTAGAATGTTATGCCTTGGTGTCATATTACGATCATCTTTGAATTGACGTTTTGATGCTTCGTGTTTAATGGCATTTGTGGCTGAGTTTAGTATTAAGGCGTTCGGTTATGGCGCCAACAAACCCAGTTCGGAACACCCGGTCGAAGCGAAAAAGTTTTTGATATTGTAAAAATTACATAATTAGAATATAAAAGTGTAGAAACTTCTACGAAAGACTGTCATCCAGAATCGAATTACTTGGGTTGTGGTATCTTAAAACTTCTTAACATCGTTTTCTAAATTGTGAGTTAGTCCATACGTGGTATATATTAGACAAAAAAGTTATGTATAGTTAAGTCTACAAATAATTACGAATCGATATGGACTTTTTGCACGGTACGTAGAGAGCCAGAATTGAAATATGGGGGTCGCTTATATGGGGGCTATATACAATTATGAACTTGATATGGACCAATTTTTGTGTGATTGGGGATCGATTTATCTGAGGGCTATATATAATTATAGACTGATATGGACCTAGTTAGGCATGGTTGTTAACGACCATATACTAGCACAATGTACCAAATATCAACTAACTCGGATGAAATTTGCTCCTCCAAGAGGCTCCAAAACCAAATCTCGGGATCGGTTTACATGGGGCTATGTATGATTATGGACTGATATGGACCACTTTATTAAATAAATATCATATAAAGGGTGATTTGTTAAGAGCTTGATAACTTTTTAAAAAAAAAAACCCATAAAATTTGCAAAATCTCATCGGTTCTTTATTTGAAACGTTAGATTGGTCCATGACATTTACTTTTTGAAGATAATTTCATTTAAATGTTGACCGCGGCTGCGTCTTAGGTGGTCCATTCGGAAAGTCCAATTTTGGGCAACTTTTTCGAGCATTTCGGCCGGAATAGCCCGAATTTCTTCGGAAATGTTGTCTTCCAAAGCTGGAATAGTTGCTGGCTTATTTCTGTAGACTTTAGACTTGACGTAGCCCCACAAAAAAAATTCTAAAGGCGTCAAATCGCATGATCTTGGTGGCCAACTTACCGGTCCATTTCTTGAGATGAATTGTTCTCCGAAGTTTTCCCTCAAAATGGCCATAGAATCGCGAGCTGTGTGGCATGTAGCGCCATCTTGTTGAAACCACATGTCAACCAAGTTCAGTTCTTCCATTTTTGGCAACAAAAAGTTTGTTAGCATCGAACGATAGCGATCGCCATTCACCGTAACGTTGCGTCCAACAGCATCTTTGAAAAAATACGGTCCAATGATTCCACCAGCGTACAAACCACACCAAACAGTGCATTTTTCGGGATGCATGGGCAGTTCTTGAACGGCTTCTGGTTGCTCTTCACTCCAAATGCGGCAATTTTGCTTATTTACGTAGCCATTCAACCAGAAATGAGCCTCATCGCTGAACAAAATTTGTCGATAAAAAAGCGGATTTTCTGCCACTGATTTTGGTAATAAAATTCAATGATTTGCAAGCGTTGCTCGTTAGTAAGTCTATTCATGATGAAATGTCAAAGCATACTGAGCATCTTTCTCTTTGACACCATGTCTGAAATCCCACGTGATCTGTCAAATACTAATGCATGAAAATCCTAACCTCAAAAGAATCACCCTTTACTACCACCACGTACCAAATTTCAAGCAGATCGGATGAATTTTGCTTCTCCAAAAGGCACCGAAGGTCAAATCTGGGGATTGGTTTATATGGGAGCTATATATAATTATGGACTGATAGGAACCAATTCCTGCATGGTTGTTGGATACCATATACTAACATCACGTACCAAATTTCAACCGAATGGGAAGAATTTTGTTCTTTCAAGGGGCTCTGGAGGTCAAATTTGGGGATCGGTTTATATGGTGGCTATATATAATTATGGACCGTTGTGGACCAATTTTTGCATGGTTGTTAGAGACCATATACTAACACCATGTACCAAATTTCAGCCGGATCGGATGAAATTTGTTTCTCTTAGCGGCCTCGCAAGCCAAATCGGGGAATCGGTTTATATGGGGGCTATATATAATTATGGACCGATGTGAACCAATTGTGGCGTGGTTGTTAGAGACTATATACTAATACCATGTACAAAATTTCAGCCGGATCGGATGAAATTTGCTTCTCTTAGCGGCCTCGCAAGCCAAATCGGGGGATCGGTTTATATGGGGGCTATATATAATTATGGACCGATGTGGACCAATTTTTGCATGGTTGTTAGAGACCCTATACTAACACCATGTACCAAATTTCAGCCGGATCGGATGAAATTTGCTTCTCTTAGCGGCCTCGCAAGCCAAATCGGGGGATTGGTTTATATGGGGGCTATATATAATTATGGACCGATGTGGACCAATTGTGGCGTGCTTGTTAGAGACCATATACCAAAACAATGTACCAAATTTCAGTCGGATCGGATGAAAGTTGCTTCTCTTAGAGGCCTCGCAAGCCAAATCGGGGGATCGGTTTATATGGGGGCTATATATAATTATGAACCGATGTGGACCAATTGTGGCGTGGTTGTTAGAGACCATAAACTTACACCATGTACCAAATTTCAGCCGGATCGGAAGAAAGTTGCTTCTCTTAGAGGTCTCGCAAGCCAAATCGGGGGATCAGTTTATATGGGGGCTATATATACACACAAACAATTTTTTTTCTGATTCAATCACGAAATTAATTGATCCAATTAATTTTTAATTGAAATGTCTTCAATCACAGAAATGATAGTATCAATTAAAAAATTAATTGAAGGTCAATTAAAAAGTTAATTGATCCAATTAAAAAATTAATTGATACTATTATTTTTGTGATTGATTTTTGTTTCAATTAAAAAATTTGTTGAATCAATTAAATTTTTAATTGAATATGTTTTAAAACTCAATTAAAATTTTAATTGGAAAAATTTTCGTGAAATTTTTTTGTGTGTAATTATGGACCGATGTGGACCAATTTTTGCATGGTTGTTAGAGACCATTTACTAACACCATGTACCAAATTTCAGCCAGATCGGATTAAATTTGCTTCTCTTAGAGGCCTCGCAAGCCAAGTTTGCGGGTCCGTTTATATGGGGGCTATACGTAAAAGTGGACCGATATGGCCCATTCGCAATACCATCCGACCTACATCAATAACAACTACGTGTGCCAAGTTTCAAGTCGATAGCTTGTTTCGTTCGGAAGTTAGCGTGATTTCAACAGGCGGACGGACGGACATGCTCAGATCGACTCTGCATTTCACCACGACCCAGAATATATATACTTTATGGGGTCTTAGAGCAATATTTCGATGTGTTACAAACGGAATGACAAAGTTAATATACCCCCCATCCTATGGTGGAGGGTATAACAAGTAAAGAAAGCCTAAAGTCGGGCGGGGCCGTCTATATTATACCCTTCACCACTATGTATACCAAAATTTATGATACCATCTTTATTTCTTTAAATTTATTGAGAGTTATATAAAGGTGTATACTAGATAGGGTCAGGGCCTAAAGAAAAAAAAGTTGATGCGGTCACCCCCCAGTTTTGTAGCATATTCGAAGACAATTTCAGAACACCAAAACTTTTTTTACGACCCCCCGAAAGCGAAAGTGATTGTTAGAATTTTAAATCACTAGGCTCTCAAATTGTTCTAGCAAAAACACAAGCACTTTGCATAACGCAGAAAATGCCGAGTATGTACACTGAAAAAACTGTGAACCCTTTTCCATGATTTAGCTCTTAAGATTTTTTCAACTTGTCTAGTTTATAATTCTCTTAAATTTTAGTTCATCTATAACATTGTATTTGAGTTCATTTTTACAACACCATAAGATTATATAACCCTACCAAGTTAAAAAATCAGTATTATTTTGCTTTACTTGCTTATTTTGTGGGAAACCCGATAATAAAAATTGGTTAACAGTCTCTTTAAAATGTCGACAACTAAACTATTTTTAAATTAATCCTTCCACAGTACAGAGAAATTAAATAATTAAAGGAACAACAACCGTTTTACTATTATGAAAATTTTCATACATTAAAATTAAACTTTCTTTAAGCAAAAGTACTTCATTATAAAAACTTATGATGAAAGTTCTTAATACAATGTTTTTTGTGAATAAAAATTATGACCACGTGGAAAAGAGAGTAGTTCATTTGAACTCGCCGTTTGGACATTTTGACTTATCCTTTTTTTATTCATCGTAGGTATTTTTTTAACATATCTTGCTGGAAAAAAATGAAACAATAATTGTTAAAAATTAACACCATGTAATGAAATATAATTTTTAATTCTTCATTTTAGCTTGTAACTTACCATATGTTATTTGGGGGCATTTTATCAAATGGTGTAAGGAATTATACTTTTCTTTGGAAAACGTATCTCATAAAATTTGTACCTGAAGTAATTAGAGAAATAATGAAGTATTTTAGTATTTTATATAAACTCATAAAACTGTGTTGTTATGTTTGCAGCATACATAACATTATTTTTGCTACAAAAATGTTATTTTTGCTGCAAACATGTTATTTTTGGGGCCACACATATTATGTCTTATTATGTTTGCTGCAAACGTGTTTGCAGAAAACATAATATGGTTGACGCAACGCGTTTGCTGCAAACATATTATGGTTGTAGCAAACATGTTATTTTTTGGGCAAAACATATTATGGTTGCAACAAACATATTATGGTAGCTGCAAACATAAAGTATTTCCTTCCCAACCATAATATGTTTGCTGCAACCATAATATGTTTGGCCCCAAAAATAACATGTTTGCTACAACCATAATATGTTTGCAGCAAACACGTTGCGTCAACCATATTATGTTTTCTGCAAACAAGTTGCGTCAACCATATTATGTTTTCTGCAAACATAATATGTTTGTTGGAAAACTAACATATTTGCTGCAAACATAATATGTTTGCGGCAACCATAATACAATGCTGTTCAAAACACTTTCAACTTTAGTGTTTCGCTTCCACTTAAAAAATAATCGTTATGGTATTTCTAAATTCTAACTGGGAAGATGAGTGGGCTGTTATTATATGATTCCACATGTTCAAAACACTTGCAACTACCTAGCACCCTGCAATATGATCTTCTTTAAGGGCATTATTTTTTATATCTTTTAACTCAAATAGTTATGGCATTGAAGGAATATCGTTAAGTTCATTGCTTAATTTGGCCATAACAATCAGATGTAGAGAATTAGAAGCTGGAATGTTATTACACAAAAATGTCCAAAACCACTTATTTCCACGACAAATAGGTTAACGCGCCTTCAATTTTTACAAAAAATACCGTAAATGGCCTCAAGAGCAGTGGATATGTGCTACATTTTCCTACGACTCATTTATTTTTACTTGCATGGATCGGATGGAAGAAATTTAGTACGAAGACTGCAAAGGAAGCCTTATTCCAAGAAATACAAATAGTTACGTCAATCATGGTAGGGCCAATATTATGGTGTGGGTGTATTTTATTGGCCCGATTTATAGAGTAGAGGGTATTATGCTGTCGGAAGTCTACAAAAACATCTTATTCCATGTGATATTGGCATGGGAAACAAACATATTATGTTAGCAGCAACCATATTATTTTTGCAGCAAACATGTTATTTTTGGGTCCAAACATATAAAAGTTGTAGCAACCCTGTTATGGTTGCAACAAACATATTATGATTGACAATATGTTTGGGACCAAAAATATCATGTTTGCGGCAAAAATATCATATTTGGCCCCAAAAATAACATGTTTGCTGCAACCATATTGTTTGCGGCAGCCATAATATGTTTGCAGCAAACACATTGCATCAACCTACTTCTGCGCAACTTCTTGCCTGAGAAATCCATGCAGACGCCATTTCCCGGAATGCCCATACCAATATCACATGGAACAAGATGTTTTTGACGTAACTATTTAATGTTTTTGACGTAACTATTTAACCTACCATGATTGACGTAACTATTTGTATTTCTTGGAATAAGGCTTCCTTTGCAGTCTTCGTACTAAATTTCTACCATCCGATCCATGCAAGTAAAAATAAATGAGTCGTAGGAAAATACCGCACATATCCACTGCTCTTGAGGCCATTTAAGGTATTTTTGTAAAAATTGAAGGCGCGTTAACCTATTTTTCGTGGAAACAAGTGGTTTTGGACATTTTTGTGTAATCGCACTCCGGCTTCTAATTCTCTATGGTTGCTGCAAACATATTATGGTTGGAGCAAACAATATGGTTGCAGCAAACATATTATTTTTGTGCCAAACATATTGTCAATCATAATATGTTATAATATTATTTTTGCTACAAAAATGTTATTTTTGCTGCAAATATGTTATTTTTGGGGCCAAACATATAATAGTTGCAGCCCCAAAAATAACATGTTTGCTGCAACCATAACATGTTTGAAGCAACCATAATATGTTTGCAGCAACCATAATAAAACATAACATGTGTGGCCCCAAAAATAACATGTTTGCAGCAAAAATAACATTTTTGTAACAAAAATAATATTATGTTTGCTGCAAACATATTATTTTAGCAGCAACAATATTAATTTTGCAGCAAACATGTTATTTTTGGGGACAAACATAATATGTTTTATGATGGTTGCTGCAAACATGTTATGGTTGCAGCAAACATATTATGGTTGCAGCAAACATGTTTTTTGTGGGGCTGCAACTATTATATGTTTGGCCTCAAAAATAACATGTTTGCAGCAAAAATAACATTTTTGTAGCAAAAATTTTATTTTTGCTGCAAAAATAATATGTTTGCAGCAAACATAATATTATTTTTGCTACAAAAATGTTATTTTTGCTGCAAATATGTTATTTTTGGGGCCACACACGTTATGTTTTATTATGGTTGCAGCAAACATGTTATGGTTGCAGCAAACATATTATGGTTGCAGCAAACATATTATGGTTGCTGCAAACATGTTATGGTTGCAGCAAACATGTTTTTTGGGGCTGCAACTATTATATGTTTGGCCCCAAAAATAACATGTTTGCAGCAAAAATAACATTTTTGTAGCAAAAATAATATTATGGGCATGCCAGAGGCATACCAACAGATTCTAGTTCCCCTGGAATATGTAAGGTAGTTCCTAGCCTTGCTAACACATCTGCTTCGCAGTTCCCCGGTATGTTCCTATGGCCAGGCACCCATATTAGATGAATATTGTACTGCTCAGCCATCTCGTTGAGAGATTTGCGGCAGTCTGTGGCCGTTTTCGAGTTAAGGAACACAGAGTCCAAGGATTTTATTGCAGGTTGACTGTCTGAGTATATATTAATGCCAATATTTGTTGGAACATTACTTCTCAGCCAATTCACCACCTCTCTTATTGCCAATATTTCAGCCTGGAAAACACTACAGTGATTAGGTAATCTTTTCGCTATTCGAATTTCCAGATCTTTAGAATATACTCCGAAGCCCACTTGTCCATTCAATTTGGAGCCATCAGTATAGAAATCTATATATCTTTTATTCCCCGGGGTCTGTGTACACCACGCCTCACTGTTGGGAATTAGAGTTTCAAACTTTTTGTCGAAAAGTGGTTTTGCCAGGGTGTAATCCACTACGTTAGGCACATCTGGCATTACTTTGAGGACCGAACTATGACCGTACATTTTTCCGACCACAGCGATAGCTCGCGCAACCGCACAGCCGTTGTTGCAGCTGACTGTTTGGCCAAAATGTCTAAAGGCAATAGATGTAACATGACATTAAGGGAGTTGACGTAACTATTTGTATTTCTTGGAATAAGGCTTCCTTTGCAGTCTTCGTACTAAATTTCTACCATCCGATCCATGCACGTAAAAATAAATGAGTCGTAGGAAAATATAGCACATATCCACTGCTCTTGAGGCCATTTAAGGTATTTTTGTAAAAATTAAAGGCGCGTTAACCTATTTTTCGTGGATATAAGTGGTTTTGGGAATTTTTGTGTAATCGCACTATGGCTTCTAATTCTCTATGGTTGCTGCAAACATATTATGGTTGCGGCAAACATATTATGGTTGGAGCAAACAATATGGTTGCAGCAAACATGTTATTTTTGTGCCAACCATATTGTCAATCATAATATGTTATAATATTATTTTTGCTACAAAAATGTTATTTTTGCTGCAAATATGTTAGTTTTGGGGCCAAACATATAATAGTTGCAGCCCCAAAAATAAAATGTTTGCTGCAACCATAACATGTTTGCAGCAACCATAACATGTTTGCAGCAACCATAATAAAACATAACATGTGTGGCCCCAAAAATAACATGTTTGCAGCAAAAATAACATTTTTGTAGCAAAAATAATATTATGTTTGCTGCAAACATATTATTTTAGCAGCAACAATATTATTTTTGCAGCAAACATGTTATTTTTGGGGACAAACATAATATGTTTTATGATGGTTGCTGCAAACATGTCACGGTTGCAGCAAACATGTTATGGTTGCAGCAAACATATTATGGTTGCAGCAAACATGTTATTTGTGGGGCTGCAACTATAATATGTTTGGCCCCATAAATAACATGTTTGCAGCAAAAATAACATTTTTGCTGCAAAAATAATATGTTTGCAGCAAACATAATATTATTTTTGCTACAAAAATGTTATTTTTGCTGCAAATATGTTATTTTTGGGGCCACACACGTTATGTTTTATTATGGTTGCAGCAAACATGTTATGGTTGCAGCAAACATATTATGGTTGCAGCAAACATATTAGGGTTGCTGCAAACATATTATGGTTGCTGCAAACATGTTATGGTTGCAGCAAACATGTT